>NC_048232.1:4398760-4589387 GCF_002007445.2 Ailuropoda melanoleuca | reverse complement strand
GGTGGAGGGGGTGGTGGGATGGGCGGGGTGGTGGTGGTGGATATCTCTGTACTTTTCACACATGTTTTTGGGGATCCAAAAGTAAAGGACCCACTGCCTTACTAAAAGGAACATGCG
Organism: Ailuropoda melanoleuca; assembly: GCF_002007445.2. Classification (NCBI taxonomy): domain Eukaryota; kingdom Metazoa; phylum Chordata; class Mammalia; order Carnivora; family Ursidae; genus Ailuropoda; species Ailuropoda melanoleuca. Next base: position 4,589,270 of record NC_048232.1, on the reverse strand, counting down.
ATGAATGTTTAGGAGACAAAACACAAACTTTCAGCATATATATATTTCAAGAGTATGAAAATTTTTAATAACTTAAAAAGTGTGACTGAAATGTAAAGCTGAACACGGTTCACTTCTAACTTTAGGATACACATACAGCATTTGCGAAAAAATATCACACAGAGGAAACTTCTGTGGCAAAGTGATATGGATTAGGCAGGCATCTATTAGATTACAGGGTCACCTTAAAGGTTGGGACAAGAATTTCTTTTAAAAACAGGTTAGGATTCTGCCTATGTAAGCTACAACCAAAAGGAGTTTTTCTTTAGAGAGCCAGATGAACCATCTGAATGATCTTGGTTTGGTTATTAAGAACCTAAACATTTGCACTGTCACAAAACTTATTCCACAAAGTTTTTTGAGAACTGATATTACACCCACATCTGCCACTCTGCACACACAGGATGCAGGCACACTGTTTGGAGGTGAGGAAGGGAGAGAAGGGTAGGAGTCTACCTGTCTTACCGTCACTCAGAATAAAGCTTACAAAATGGTTTTGCGGCGGCTGTTATTTCTGTTCAGGAGTGCTGTTAAGAGCGTCATGGTCAATACAAAAAAGCTAATAAGACCCAGTGCAGATGGGGAAACTATATACTCTCCTCAAAAGACACTCCGAACATCTACGAGAATAAATAAGGAATATCAACAAGTCTTCCATACACAAGAACTTTCTCCTGTAGCCAACCTTTTACCAGGGCCAAAGTTCACAGATGTGGAAAAATACTCCAACACCTCTAACATAAATTTATGTCGTTTATTTAGGTTAGGTTTTAACGAGACTATCCAGCTTAGCCAGGCAATCACATGCATTATTTTAGGATATCTGCTTTTAGACAGACTTTTTAATCAATTTATTTTACTAATCCAGTTGTAAACAGAAAATCGTTAAGATGGATTTTAAGCTTTTTACTGGGATGTACCTTGCACATAAAAACAAAAACATGGAAAAACCGTTGTGAAAGCATTTTTTTTTTTTTTGGTAAAAAGTTTTTTTCTATTAATGATGTCATGAAAGAGGATAGGCTGGGGAGGTCTCTTCTATAGTCAACCAACTCAAGACACAAGAAAGAAAGAAAGAAAAGAAAAGAAAAAAAAAAGAAAAGAAAAGAGAAAGAAAGAAGAGAAAAGAAAAGAAAAGAGAAGAGAAGAAAAAAGAAAAGAAAAAAAACCAGTATGGGGCGTCTCTCTGAGGCTCAGTCAGCAGAACATGCAACTCTTGATCTTAGGGTTGAGAGTTCGAGCCCCACGTTGGGCGTAGAGTTTACTTAAAGAATAAAGCATAGTTAAAGAGAAAAAAAAAACAACCAGTATATATCTGGGTTTATTCGTTTGGGTTACTGGATGCATAATCTTCTCTCTTTGGCACGAACTTTAAGGAAAAAGAAAAGAAAGATATATTTTATAAAAAGATAAAAGAGTTATGATTACATAGGATTTCTTCCCTTTCTACTTAGTAATAGAAATAGTCAAATTTAGTCATTTATTTAAGGTTGTATTGCTAGTACTAAGAACCTGACAGCATTCCTGGTGTTTTAAATCTTTGGAATAAAGGTATGCCAGAAACATGGCTGATGCCTGATACCAACCACAAAAGACTAGTTCTTGATGGTCCAAAAGATATTCAGTTTCAGTATTTACACTGATGACCACGTATGACTTGTCCTACTCAAAGGAAATGCGTACATATTTTCAGAAAACTGAAACATAAAAGCAAAAACCAAAACCAAACAGAAAAACAAAAACCGAAGCGAAACTGTATCAAATGAAAGCATAACTCCTAAAGATGGCAGCTATTTTAACTACCAGGTGTGTGTATGTACGATACACGGCTTTACTGAGGTACACAACAGGCTGCATATATTGAAAATGTATAATTAGGTAAGTTCTGATACACGTATATAGCCACAAAACTATCACCACAATCAAGGTAAGAAGAATATAGTCAACTGAACACAGGAACACTATTTCTGTCCTCTAGGTAATAATGTAGTATATACCATAGAGTAAGCAATAGAAATAGAATATACATATAGTATTAAATCAACTGTCAAAATTAAATAAAATGGCACAAAAATCACTTGACTTATTTTGATAAATGTTCATAAAGCCCTTTAAAAACCATAATGACTTTAGACAATTAGAGCAAGGAGGGGAGAAGTAACTAAATAATGGTTTGATGGTTTAAAATATTTTAGCATATTTTCCTTTCAAAAAAAAAAAGTTGCACACAATAGACTTATTAGATGTGGAAAGAAAAATAAAAACAAGCACTAGCTTAGATAGCATTTTACTTGCCATTTTACTCGTTCACTAGTGTGAACTCACATGGAAGGGATTATTTTCCTTTTACCCTGTAAGGCAGTTCCTCAGACAAGTGATATAAGTGCAAGTTAAAAAGAACAATGTATTAAGCATCAGAAATGTGACCAATTTAACCAATTTAGCAGCATACACATGTAAAATATTGCCCTTTTTGTATAAAAGTCTATGTACACTCGAGCTATGCTACGTATAAACCTATCCATGCAATAGTTCCTAAAGCTCTACCGTAGAACCAGGCGCACTTCAAACCTGCAACCTGCATAGAAATCAAAGTCCTACATTTTAACACTCAGTAATGAGATAAAAAATTAAGTTTAAAATCATCCTGTTAATAAACTGTGAAAAATCTTCAAAGTTCCGTGGAATCAGAAAACCTTCCTTTGGTCTTACCTCTTGTTCTCTGAAGGACTGATTATTAACGTCCAGGACTCGTATAGTCCTCTTGATGGGCAGGAGACCTCCAATCTCGTCATGAGTCACCATGCTTCCCCCAGTGGCCCTGCAAGCCCTCACAGTCCTTGGGAGCCAAGCCCGCCCTACAGCGAGGCACTACCGGGACGCAGGCTTCCCCTCCGAGCGCCCGGCCCCCGGGCAGCCATCGGCCCCTGCCTCTCCCTCGCACCGCCGCCGACTGCTCTGCGGCAGCCCGGCGATCCACCCAGACCACGGGGCTCCGGGGGCGGGGCCTGTGGACACGTGACCAGGCTAAACTGACACCAGGCACACCTCGGCTTCTCCCTTTTCTCCTGCAGGAGAAAGCTCTAAGAGGTTTGGAATTTCTACAGCAACTCAAAGCTCAAGGAAACCTTAGGTTAATGTAAGGGATTTCCTGGTTTAAAAAGCATTCCGGGAGGGAAATTAATTGCTTATCTAAGTTACCTACTCTAGTACTCAGCGCCAGACAAGGATGCTTTTTCTCCAAAACCTTATCACCTAGAAAGGAATTCTGTGGTGGAAACTTGACAACTTCAAGTGAGAAAACTGTAAGTCAGAGTTCAGTGTGTGTACCAAAGAAAAGCCTGATTATTCAGGGACCTTTTAGTGTGAGCATATTCACTCCCTGAGAGCATCTAGGCCTTTACTCTGCCCTTGGGACCGGCAGAGTGGGCACCGCGGGCACACTTCTGGTCACCCCATTGGTCAAGTGGCTCTCCCACGGGGCTGTGGGGCAAGAACTGTGCCACCTCAGATTTCAGTGTCAGCACTGCTCAGACTTAGAGGCACATATCTTTCCTGGGTGCTTTAAAAACTTGCTATCTGTGTAACAGATGTTTTACACCATAAATACAAAAAAGGTGATTTCTAGTAACGGGATCCTGTTCTATTCTGAAATAACTCATCTTGGTAGAGTCCTAAAAGAGCCAAAAGGCCTTACTTAAAACGTAACTTGCACTTTACAGGTAGAGAAATGAGGTCCAGAGAGGTGAAGTAACTTGCCCCAAGTTACACATTAGTGACAGTCTCTAAATTCTTTCTTCCCTGGAAAAACACCATTTATGTTGGTTTGATAGGCTAAGAAACAGATTTTCTTCCTCAACAGAACATACTATATTCTATTTTGAAAGGCAAGATTTTATCTTAACTATATATTACTATGAATGATATGATGCCAGTAATTTGCAAAAAAAAAAATGTCTGTTCTTGGGATTTATTAGGATCAGAGAAATCTGAGAAATCTATGTAAAAGGCACTATTCTAGATACCGTGGATGACACAAAAATAGATTTCATATTTGCTCCTAAAGCGCTAATAGACCATTATGTAAAAGTAGGCTACACAAAGAGATAACTCATAAAAGAGCTTTTGAAAATTCCCAAGTAAGTTGCATAGCTAGCTAGTAAGTGTCACAAGAGTTCAGGAGGAGAAGCCGCTTCCAGCAGTCTTCTGAGCAGAGATGGGGCTGGGAAAGACGCTAGAGAAGACACAGTAAGATGTTATTTGAGTGGTGCCTGGAAGGCCATGTTATGTTCTTCATAGGTCCATGTAAGGGTAAAGTGCAAGGGTTTCTCAGAAGAGCATGAAGGAGTGATCTCACGGACTGCAGTCACGGGCTGTGGGTAAAGACAGATGAGCAGAGGATTTTACCGAGCAGGTGAAAGATAATGGAAGTTATGTTGAAAGCTGATCTATCAGATGGTTTGAAAGATGACTGGGAACATATTGCAAAAATTATAATCAGCTATCAAGAAGTTGGCCTAAGGTAGGGACAGTGGGAAAGGAAAAGGATATATGCAAGAGGCAACACACTGAGAATTCAAAGATGCCTACAATTTTAAAGTTAGGAGGGGTAACTGCTAATACACATAAATAAGGAAGAATGAGCTTTGAATGAGAATTCTGAGTTTCATTTTTAGATCTACTGAGGTGATGGAAGAACATGAAAATGAAAATACTGAGCTACTACTTGGAGATGCTGGACAAGGACTTGAAAGAGGCCAGAGGGCAGATTTAGACTGGGGAGTCACATACACAGGGATTGGAGTGGAAGCTAGGAGTAAATGAGATGCTTGGGAGAGAAAATCTGGACAAAAAGAACAAGGGTCCAAGGATCTAACTTTGGAGAGATGCCAAAGGAAAAAGCCTTTGGCAAGAGGAATAGTCAGGAGAAAAGAAACATAGCAAGATGCCAAGGGAAGAAAAAAGGTTAAGAAGGGTAAGAAAAGATGTATAGATTTAGTGAGTACAAGTTTAATGAGGACTGGAATGTGCTAGTTCAGTGGAATAAAGACAGAAGATAAACTAAGGAGGCCGAACAGTGAATAGAGCGGAATAAATAGTGAGCACAGACTATTTATAATGACAATCTATAAAAAACAATTTACTAAGGTTCGCAAGACAGTGTAACTTCTTACTGGAAACATCAATGCTGCTCTCCTACAAATACCAATGCATTTTGTATTCAAGATGGTGGTAATTCATCTTTTTGCTCTGAGACTTTTAAAAAAAAATAATGGTGACTGGTTATATCTCATCATTATCCTTTATTACCTGACCACACCTGATCAGACATACGTGGATGTGCCTGGCCTTAAGGATGACTGACTGTGTGCAGAAGCCTGTACTACACAGCAGTGACGTGGAAGTACCTTAGAGATCATGGGAGCCAGTTCCCGAATTCACAGGTAAGAACACTGACCTGGTCAAGCCCTCAGAGAGAGACGAGGCTAGAACCCAGGAGTCTGGTTTAGTTTCATTGCTTCAAAATGATGCAAGTGAGGCCAGTACTTGATGGTCACTGAGCTTCATAAGGGAATACAGGCCTTGCGCTCAGGGAGAGTACCGAAGAAGCTGCTAGGGTGATCTCACGGGTCTGTTACCTGACTTCTCTTTCCACTGTTCTTCTATTTAGTTCTGAAAGAGGTAAGGCCGAGATAGTAAGGAGAAGGGATTTCTTTCATTTCTCTCTTTGGCTGAGGACGCAAGAGGCAGAGAGATAGGTCTTATAAATGTAAAAACCGAAAGCCTACAGGAGCCACATAGGGTTTAATGGTGATAGTCACAGCACTATCCCAACTCACCAACCCTAAAATCTTCGTTTCATTTTGAATGTTCAGGATTGTGGTCCTAATATAACTTAGGTAACTGTAGATAGCATCTAAAAAAGCAACAATGAACACAGGATGTTCAGCGAGTACCCTGAGTGATGAGCCTGAGGGTCTCGATGCGAACGACGCTCCATAAAATCAGAGGGCTGCACAGGAGCCTCTGGGGTCATCGACGCACCCTCCTCTGCTCTCTTAGGAGGAAACTGAAGACCACCAGTGGAAAAGAAAAAGGAAAATGTGTGTCCTTACCCTGTGCTGGGAGGTTTGTGCGTGTTACTAACTTAGCCAGCTTTATGAAGCATGTGTTATCAGCACCATCTTACGGATGGAGGAAGCTGGGACTCAGTGTAAGAAACAAGCTCAAAGTTGCAGAGTTAATCAGTGGCTGGAAAGGCCTGAGTCTGGTCTAGCAGCTCCTGTTATAGCACACCTTCCAAGTAAGACAGGAAGTGTACCGCCGTGAGCATGTTCGATGCACACGTGGTGCGCAGTCAGTGCTGGCTGGCCTTCTGTGAGCTGGGTCTCCTGGTCCCATTGTGTGTGTGTGTGTGAAATAAATGGGAACACCTTACAGAGAAGGAAACCATAAAGAAATTGAGAGATTATTTGTTTCAAAGCCTTTTTATAACAAGGCAGGTAAGTAAAAAGATAATAAAATAGTTCCAGCTGCTTCAGTTTTTTTTTTTTAAAAGATTTTATTTATTTATTTGACAGAGATAGAGACAGCCAGTGAAAGAGGGAACACAAGCAGGGGGAGTAGGAGAGGAAGAAGCAGGCTCACAGCGGAGGAGCCTGATGTGGGGCTCGATCCCATAACACCGGGATCACGCCCTGAGCCGAAGGCAGACGCTTAACCGCTGTGCCACCCAGGCGCCCCAGCAGCTGCTTCAGTTTTAGAGCAGATCCTATTTCAATTGTTTAATGTTATTCACAGCTTATTAAAGCATGACTTACAAATATTACAAATTGTGTAACTAAAGCACAGATTGGTTAAGTATCTTTCCTTTGTGTAGAAAATCTAGAATTTAAAAACTTAAAAACTGAGTTTTCTAGGAATAATAATGCAGCTCTGTAAAAGATACCAGCTTTTGGTGAAAATACGGGTTTCCAAAGACCAGTTATAGTTATAACCTCTGTTCTTCTGTTTGTATGGAACTTTCAATGCTTTCTTTTCTAAAATACGAAGAAGGTAAAGAGAGAGAACATTGCTTCCCTTCTATAGAGAAAGCCTACTTTTTCTTCAAGATGAAATCAGAATTCTGGAATTTAGATAAACAAGAGCTGAAGAATAATCATTACTTTTTCTGGTCTAGATACTATTTGTTTTTATTTACTTTTGTCTGGACTAATAAACAATTGGAAATTAGGCGAGGAAAACCCTGTCATAGGGAAGAAAAAAAAAATCTAAGCTCTCTGCTGCCCTCTGCAGGTAATATTGTGAAATGCAACCGCCAACCTGCTTTTTTTCAACTTTGTAATTATAAGGACCTTCTGTAGATGACTACAGAAACAATCTTAATCTGTACAGAAATATGGATAACAGTACAATATGTTTCTTCAGCCCTTGTGTAGCTCTCATGTTTTATATTACTAAATTAGACATATATTTAAAAATCATTAAGTGTACGAAAAGTTGCCACAGTTCACAAGAAATACTTTAAGGGCTTTTTTCTAAACACAAGAAAACAATGTTCCACTTTAAAACTCTAGAATTTAGGGTGCCTGGCTGGCTCAGTCCACTATGTGTCTGCCTTCAGCTCAGGTCATGATCCTGGTGGCGGGTTCCCTGCTCACTGGGAGGTCTGCTTCTCCCTCTTGCCTCTCCTCCCTGCTTGTCTTTTCTCTCTAATAAATGAATAAATCTTAAAAAAAAAAAAAAACCTCCAGAATTTAAGATTACAAATAACTACTATGTATCTCACTAAAAACAGCTTAGTTTAAAAGAGAATTTTAAATCTTACTACAAAAGGAAGCAATGATTCAAATATAAACAAAATGGAACTTCTAAAAAAACCAGAGTTCCAAAATATTTAGTAACTAGTTAAAAACATCAAAAAGGTGGGGTGCCTGGGTGGCTCAGTGGATTAAGTGTCCGACTCTTGGTTTTGGCTCAGGTCATGATATCCTGGTTGGGAGATGGAGCCCCGTGGGCTCTGTGCTCAACAAGGCTTAGGGGGAGTCTGCATCCTTCTGCCCGCCCCCATTAATAAATAAATCTTTAAAACAAAACAAAAAAAGGCAGTTACATTTGGACTAAGTGAACATTAAAGAAGTTGGTAATAAAGTTATATGCAGATTTGAGTTTTAAAAAATTATTTCGATTAAAAATTTGTCTCCAAGCTTTACCAAGAACTTGGTTTGGAAAAGGATCAATTCAGATCTTTATACTATTAGCAAGGACTATAAACGGAATACCTGACAGGCTAAGAAGTTTGGTATTATCAAAACCATGATTCTTTTTGCAATAATACTACAAACAGCAAATAAAATGGGGGTATTGGTGCTGTTAGTGGTGACTTTTATCTCAAGTACATAGGACAGCAAATAACTTCCAGTATAATAATGTAAGATCACTTAGGCTTGTGTAACAGGACGTTGAATAGGATTTTTCTCATTTGCCCCTGAAACTCAGCTAAGGCCCAAATCTGAAGACAAATGGTCCTGTGCCCAGCCTCCTGTTTCCTCAGCCTACTTTTACTTCAGTCATTGCTCCAGCAACCAGCTGTACTAGGTTGCTCTTGCTTTCTACTCTGGGCTTCTTGAATACTGGAATGTGGCATTTACACAGGTACCTGGTAGTGTGAGAAATAAACACCCCATGGGGTAGCCACTGACTAATGGAGCACAGGGGCTGGTGGATAAAAACTCCCTCTTCAGTCCCTTCACAAGACAATTCTGCGATGTATCTTACATGGCTCTTCAGAAGGTTCCGGCAAAAACAAGCCTCAGTTGCACACAGTGGTGACCAGCTTAAATACAGACACTTGGTATTAGCTTCTCCATTCCCAGGGACCACACCTTTTTCAAAAAGACTGTCAATGAGCTCACGTCTCAGGCTGATTTCTGGAAGGAACCCGGCTAGGACACTGAAACTAAGACTGGTCCTGGAGACTAGACACACAAAATGAGATTCTGGAACTAGGTCCCTCATTGGAAAAATGGTGATAAGGTTTATAGTTATTGACTGGCACGGATGGAGTGAAGCAATGGATCATGCAGTGGTTGTGGCACATGAACAACATAGGGCGCATACTTGCAAAGGCTGTAGAGTTGGCTGGCTTCTGTTAATTGCTTTAAAAGCTTTGAAAAAGCAGCTGGTAACTTTCATAATGTTCTCAGAGTCATTATGGTGGGAAGGGCCAAGTGGGAGCCCCTGAAATTCTATCCCCTACACTGGAGTCAGGATAATAAATAGAAGCAGTATTGCATACCAAGCAAAAATGCAGAGATAGTCATCAAAATTACAGCATGCAGGAGTGATAGTCTCCACCCCACATTCATTCGATTATCTGTAGGCCTCCTACAATGAAATGGACTGTGACGGCCAACAGCAGACTACTGTAAACTTAACTCAAGTGGGACATCATGTGACTAAAGCTATCAGAGCTATACAAAATGAACAGGGTCAAGCCCACCAAGTCACAAGTTTGGACAGGTACAGTGGCAACCTATTATATGATGGAAACGGTCTATCTGGAATTAGGCCTGAGCAAGACCAAAGGGCATAAGTAAATTACATAAATAGATGTCCCCAACTGTCCCAGTACACCAATATCAGCCCTTTAATTCTTCATTTGGTGGTGGGAATGGGGGTGGTTCTTGGTAACCAACTGATAGAGGAGAAAAACTTGCCCCAGTTCCTGGGTAGATTAGCTTCATCTGTTGTTATGACACTACCATGGACCCCCTTACTGTGCTGCAGTGCCATTTAGGGATAATCCTGAAGGAGAGTGGTGCAGGGAAACAATTCCAGCAGGCAGAGCTGCAGGCAGTTGTCCAATTTATACAGAGGGAGAAAAGGCATGAAGTACAGGTTCCTGAGAAGTGGTAAATAGCTTGGCTAATTGCTCAGGGGCTTGGAAAGAGCAAGACTTAAAAAAAAGGCTGAGAGGGGCGCCTGGGTGGCACAGCGGTTAAGCGTCTGCCTTCAGCTCAGGGCGTGATCCTGGCGTTATGGGATCGAGCCCCACATCAGGCTCCTCTGCTGTGAGCCTGCTTCTTCCTCTCCCACTCCCCCTGCTTGTGTTCCCTCTCTCGCTGGCTGTCTCTATCTCTGTCGAATAAATAAATAAAATCTTTAAAAAAAAAAAAAGGCTGAGAGAAATTTTGGAAAAGAGGCATATAAATGGACCTATGGATTGCGCACAACGTGGGAGGATCTTTGTCTCCTGTGATCAAGAGTACAAAGGTACTAGTGCTTTGGAGGCACTAGGAAGAAACAATGATTTACCCTGTGCATATTGACAAGTCTCTCTCCTAAACCGTCACAGCGCTTCTGGAAGGGGCCCTAACCACTGCCACTGATGAATGCCCCACTCGCCAGCAGCTGAGAAATGATGCTGAAATCCGGCCATAGAGTCCTGGTCGCTAGGCAGACTTGGTGGCTAGTTGATTACGTCAGACCCTACTTCTACAGTGGGCAGTGATTCACCCCTGCTGCGACGGCCATCTCCACTGGATGCTGAATTTCCTTCTCTATTTTCAGGGCCCATCACCTAAGCGCTTGATGGTGCCTGCTCTACTTGCATGAGACCCTACACTACACTGCCTCCGACTTCAGGACCCACTTTACAGCAAAGGGGTTACAATCAGGACCCGTTTCACAGCAAAGGAGTTACAACAATGGAAAGACAATCACTTGATCCACTGGTTCTTCCACATTCCCCATTATCCAGAAGCAGACAGCTTAACAGAACGATGGCATTGTTTACTGAAGATTTAGCTATTGCAGCAGCTCAGGGTTAAAATTCTGCAGTGTTGGAACACTGTCCTTCAGAATGTGATACATGTGAAACAGCCTATAAATGGTGCTATGTCCTCAACAGCCATCATACTCGGGCCTAGGAATCCAGGGTGGAAGGAGAATTGGTTCCTCTCATCATCACTCCCAGAAGTGGTGTTTCCCAGGTTCAACCTGGCTCTGTAGCCACCAAGACTCAAAAAGGTAAACAAACTAGGGGTTCAGACCCCTCAAGGACAAAGGTGGGGCAAGCACCTTAGACCCACTGAAGTGCTGGCCAAGGGTGAAGGAAATCTATTCTAGTGGTAGAGGGGCAAGCTGTTCATCAGTTATGGCTCTTTGCAGCAGCAGACACTGTGGCTTGTTCTTCTGTGTTGTAACTTGCAGAGATGGTAGCAGGCCTCTGTGACAGACGGGATTTAAAGGAGTATATGAGCACATCTCTCCAGTACAGATGTACAGGGTCAAGCAGCATCTGTACCCTCCTCCTCACATTCCCTACCCCTACCCTTTCATTAGCTGCACTACAAATCACCCTTTCTGCTCTAGGGCTTCTTGAATGTACAGCCTACAAATACAAGGGTGCATGTACCTTACAGGGAATCTGGACCAACAGGAGATGGGGCCAGCACAGGAGACTGCTCCCCCTCTGCCTGTGAGAATGCTCTACAGGACTCCTCAGAGGCCCAGCTGCCAGGTCAAAAGGTCGCCCTCGAACTTACTTTTCCTCCTTTTCCCAGTCCCTTATTTCCTCAGATAAAATATCTTATACAAGCCTTGCCTCAGGTTCTACATTCTGGGGGAAACCCAGACTAAGACACCCATATTTCTTTTTCTTTTTTTAAAGATTTTATTTATTTGAGTGAGAGAGAGCAAGAGAGAGAACATGGGGGGGAGGGGCAGCAGGAGAAGAAGTAGACTCCCCGCTGAGCACGGAGCCCAATGCGGGGCTCGATCCCAGGACCCCAAGATTATGACCTGAGCCGAAGTCAGACACTTAACTGACTGAGCCACCCAGGTACCCCAAGACACTCATATTTCTAATTCGAGGAGGCATAAGCAAATGGCACCAGCACCAGGTCAGGGTGAGAGAAACCTAGTATGGGTGGTAGACGAGTAGGAGAATGTGTTTCAAGTATGGCTTCCCTGCAGGATTTACTCATTAAAGCCTGATCAAGGAATGAACCATTCATGCCCATTATAGCCATTTCCACTTCATCAGAAAAGGAATGAGAAATAAAGCTGCTGGTATGAGCTTGTAGTTTTCCTGTAAAGGGACTACTCTCTCCTCTCTCCAAGCTTTCCTTCCTTTACGGACTTTCAATAGGAGAGAGGGCCAATGTGGCACTGACGCCACATGAATTTCTGGTTCCTCTAGTACAAGGAACGGAGGTGAGATTGAGGGCATGGTCTTGCTGGGATGGCTGCATCCAGGTGGGCAAAGAACAGCATGTACTGGAAGGGCGCATGGTATGCTATTTGCTAGAGGGCATCCAAAAGATGTGGTTAATCTTGCAACAGACTATCAATACCTCGGGGAGGTTCACAGGATTGGATCCCTCATAAGCAGGATTTGATGGAGCCATTACTCATTCTCACTGATCCCACAGAGGATGAGATAGAACAGAAGTTACAAACCAAGACGAAAAGGATTGTAATCTCATCCAGTAAGGTAAAGAGGCTTGATCCTATTTCTCCTTTCTTCCTTGGAGGAGTCTGCGTCTCAAAAAGGTGGGAACGAGATGCACGCAATAAACAGAATACATGTCTCCTCTACAAATTTCTTTTTTTTTTTTTTAATTTTTTATTTATTTATTCGACAGAGATAGAGACAGCCAGCGAGAGAGGGAACACAAGCAGGGGGAGTGGGAGAGGAAGAAGCAGGCTCATAGCGAAGGAGTCTGATGTGGGGCTCGATCCCATAATGCCGGGATCACGCCCTGAGCCGAAGGCAGACGCCCAACCGCTGTGCCACCCAGGCGCCCCTCCTCTACAAATTTCTAAGGTTGCAGACAGATATAATCTGCAGATAGAATGCCTCCACTAGAATGTAAGCTACATGAGGCCAAGGACTATGTTTTGTTCTCTGAGTGTCTAGCACACAGAAGGAGCTCAATAATGTAAGAATGAATGAGTGAATGAATGAAGACCTAATATGCTGAGAAGTGGAGAAAAAGCTATCAAATCTTAGATTAAAATTTTATCATTAAATACAGAAAACAGAGGCTTAGAATGGTTATATAATTTACACGAAGTCACACAGGTAGTAACACACAACTGGTTAAGTCCAAAAGTCTGCAACTTCTAAACAATCTTTACTGGCCCTAGCATAATTTCATTTGATTTATGGTTTATTTTATATTAGTTAACAGAGCAAACAGAAGGAAATGTTAAAAGAAATAGAAGTAATATCCCCGGAAGGTAATAGAGGAAAATACATTAATGAAAATAAAGACTATTATGGGAAAACAAAAAATTAGAGATCTTAGAAATAGAAAAAAAATTGTCAAAATTTTATTTATTGCCAAAATAGAATGTAAATAGTTAGGCTAACTAGCAAATAGACACTAATGAGGAATTAGCAAGCTAGAAAATGACATTGAGGAATTCTCCCAGAGAAAAGTATACAAGATTAAAGAGATGGAAAGAAAAAAAAGAGTTAATAAACATATAAAATAATTCCAGATTTTCTGAAATCTTCCTGAGTTCTAGAAGCAACAACTAGAGAGTAAGAGGATGAAAATAATCTAAAAACGAGAAAATTTCACAAGGCATTTACTTTACAATTAGAGGGTCCAAAAAATGCCAAACAGGATGAATAGAAAATTTAATGAGAATTCTCAAACTATAAAAATATTAAATAAGTGATCCCATCAAAAAACAAAAACAAGAGACTGAAAAAAAACCCCAAACCCTGCAACATACATAATAAATCAGAGGCTAATAATATCCATGTAACATAAAGAACTCAAAATTATTTTTCCTTTTTTTCTCACATTTAAAAAATTGTGATGAAATACACATAAAATTTACCATTTTAACCATTCTTTAAAATGATTTTATTTACTTGAGAGAGACAGAGAGTGGGTGGGAGAGAACAGGAGCGGGAGGAGGGTCAGAGGGAGAAGGAGAAACAGACTCCCTGCTGAGCAAGAAGCCCCAATGCAGAGCTCTATCCCAGGATCCTGGGATCATGACCTGAGCCGAAGGCAGATGTTTAATTGACTGAGCCATCCAGCGCCCCCAATTTTAGCCATTTTTAAGGGTATCATACATTAGGTAGGGCTCAGAAGCATTAACTGCATTCACATTTTTGTGCTACCATCACCACCATCATCTCCTTTTGTCATCCTTCTTCCCAAACAAAAACTCTGTACACATTAAACTATAACTCCCCATTTCCTCTCTCCCCAGCCCCTGGTACCCACTATTCTATGTTCTATCTCTATGAATTTGACTATTCTAGGTACTTCATATAAACAAACTCATACAACATTTGTCCTTTTGTGTCTGGCTGATTTTGTTTAGCATAATGGTTTCAGGGTTCATCCATGTCGTAGCATGTATCAGAATTCAATTCTTCTTTAAAGTTGAATATTCCGTTGTATGTATATATCACATCTTGTTTATCCACGAGGAAGCTTCTTTCTGTTTTCAGTTTGTTGGTTTTTTTTTTTTTTTTAAAGATTTTATTTATTTATTCGACAGAGATAGAGACAGCCAGCAAGAGAGGGAACACAAGCAGGGGGAGTGGGAGAGGAAGAAGCAGGCTCATAGCAGAGGAGCCTGACGTGGAGCTCGATCCCACAACGCCGGGATCACGCCCTGAGCCGAAGGCAGACGCTTAACCGCTGTGCCACCCAGGCGCCCCTGTTGGTTTTTTTTTTTTAATCATAAAAAGGGTGTTGAATTTTGTCTAATGCTTTTTCTGCATCAATTGAAATGATCATGAGGTTTTTCCTCCTTGATTCTGTTAATGTGGAGTTATTACACTGACTGGTTTTCATTAGTTGAACCATCCTTGCATGCCAGGAATCAATCTCACTTGGTCTTAGTGTATAATCCTATTAATATGCTGAATCCACTTTGCTGGTATCTTTTTGAAGATTTCTACATCAATACTTATAAGGGATATTGGTCTATAGTTTTCTTGTAGTATCTCTGGCTTTGGTATCAGGGTACTGCTGGCCTCAGAGTGAGTTAAGAATTGTTCCTTCTGGGGCGCCTGGGTGGCACAGTGGTTAAATGTCTGCCTTCGGCTCAGGGCGTGATCCTGGCATTATGGGATCGAGCCCCACATCAGGCTCCTCCGCTAGGAGCCTGCTTCTTCCTCTCCTACTCCCCCTGCTTGTGTTCCCTCTCTTGCTGGCTGTCTTTGTCTCTGTCAAATAAATAAATAAAATCTTTAAAAAAAAAAAAAAGAATTGTTCCTTCCTCTTCAATGTTTTGAAAGAATTTGAGAAGGACCGGTATTAATTCTCCTTTAAATGTTTGGTAGATTTCACCAATGAAGCCATCTGGTCCATGGCTTTTCTTTCTTGGAAGGTGTTTGATTACTCATTCAATCTCTTTAATAGTTATAGGTCTATTCAGATTGTCTCTATGATTCAGTCTTGGTAGGTTTCTAGAAATCTGTCCTCCTCATCTAGGTTATACAATCTGTTAGTGTAAAATTGTTCATAGTTCTCTCTCATAATCCTTTTTATTTCTGTAAATCGGTAGTAATGTCTCCACTTTCATTTCTGACTTTAGTAATCTGAGTCTTCTTTTTTTTTCCTTCGTCAATTTACCTAAAGATTTGCTGGTTTTATCTTTTCAAAGAAACATACTTTAGTTTCATTGATTTTTTTCTATTGTTCTATTCCCTTTTTAATTAAAACCCACTCTAATCTTTATTATTTCCTTTCTTCTGCTAGCTTTGAATGTAGCTTGTTCATCTTTTTCTAGTTCCTTAAAGTGTGAAGTTAGGTTGCTGATTTGAGATCTTCTTTCTTTCTTTTTCTTTCTTTCTCTCCTTTTTTTTTCTTTCTTTCTTTCTTTTTTTTTTTTTTTTTTTTTTTTTTTTTTTTTTGGGAGAGAGAGAGAGAGAGTGAGCACATAAGCACGAGTTCGGGGGAGAGGGAGAGAGAAAGTCTTAAGCAGCTCCAAGCCCTGCACAGAGTCAGATGCTGGGCTTGATCTCACAACCCTGAGATCACAACCTGAGCTGAAATCTATAGTTGGGTGCAACCAACTGAGCCACCCAGGTGCCCCAAGATCATTCTCTTTTTTAATGTAAGAGTTTATAGCTATAAATTTTCCTCTTAGTTTTTTGTTGCATCCCACTAGTTTGGTATGTTATGTTTTCATTTTCATTGTCTCAAGGTATTTTCTAATTTTCTTTGTGATTTCTTCTTTGACCCACTGGTTGTTCAATACTGTGTTATTTAATTTCTACAGAGTTGTGAATTTTCCGGTTTTCCTTCTGTTCTTTCTAGTTTCATTCCATTGTGACTTCAAAAATACTTTGTATAATTTCAATCTTTTCAAATTGATTAAGGCTTTATATGGTCTATTATGGAGAATGTTCAATGTGCACTTGAGAAAAATGTATATTCTGCTTTTATTGGATAGAGTTTTCTATAGATGTCTGTTAGGTCCAATTGGTTTATGGTGGTGTTCAATCCTCTATTCCCTTAATAATTTTCTGTCTGGTTGTCTTTCACAATTGACAAAAATTTAAAAGATTAAAAAAACCCAGGGTTGAGAAGAATGTAGAGATATGTTATCATAAACTGATGGAGAAGTATAAATTTGTCAAAACTACTGGAAGGCAAGTGAACAATATTATCAAAACTGAAACTTGCAACCTAGCATTTCCACTTCTTGATATCTATATTAGAGACATTACAATGGTTCCTCTGTACAGAAGGGGAAGACACACTGCAGCATTATTTTTAATGTGAAAAAATGGAAAATATATTAAAGGGCCATTCTTCAAGGACTGGTTAAGTAGATTATGGTATTTTATGGACTATGGAATATGATATGGCAACCAAAAAAGAATGAGGTAGCCTTATATGGTATTGATAAGAGATAAAGAGAAAAAAAAGCAAGCTGTAGGACATGTACAGTATGATCATATACAGGTCACCATTACACACATTGTGTGAAAGTACATAAATAAACAGAAAGGAACCTGGAACACATCAAATAGTAACTAGTTACTTCAGAAGATGAAGACGATACAAGGAAACTTAAGAAGTTTAATTTTGAACAAAGACAATGCATTCTTGTATTACTTTAATAATTAAAAAGCAGACCCAAGCATTTACATGCACATAGCAGCCGAGGAATGATTCACAGCGGTCTAGGAATGATTAACCCTAAGGATAAGTAGCTCTGGATACTTCAATAGCTTCTCAGAGCATTATCACGAGTAATTGTTTTATGTTTAACTTTTATGTTTTTGGCTAAGAAGAACCATCTTCTTACATCTATCCTCTGTTCCTCTTAACTTTCATCACCTGTACTAGCAGATGGCTTTATTTTTTAGACCAATGTCACAGAGAAACAATGCTTTATTTTATTATCTTACAGGGCAACCAGCAGAGATCATAAGTTACATGAAAATGCAAGGTAGGGGGCAGTAAGCTAGCCTTATTCATAAATTAAGCCCTAGGGGCACCTGGGTGGCACAGTGGGTTAAGTCTTGGACTCTTGGTTTCTGCTCAGGTCATGATCTCAGCGTTGTAAGATCGGTCCCTGAGCCAAGTTCCTCCCTGAGGCAGGCTCCATACTCAGTGCAGAGTCTGCTTAAAGACTCTCTCCCTCTGCCCCTCCTCCCTGCTCTCTCTCAAATAAATAAATCTTAAAAAAAAAATACTAAGTTAAGCCATTAGCTTTGGCATGCCACGTAGCTTCAAATTACTCAAATCTGTGCCTCAGAAAAATTACCAATTACCTGTCATGGTCTAAGAGGTGGGTTTGTCAAAAGTATTTTATTAATCCAGGAACTGACAAAAGACTATTTGTAATCTTAAACAATCACAAATGTTTTTAAAATCATTTATTAGGAATAATATACATAACTCATTATATTTAATCTAAGATTTACATAGTACACCAATACTCAAAGTGTAACCCTTCACTATACTATTTAACTTAGAAGAAAATGAAATTCCTAAATCTGAACATTCTGAAAAAGGATGAACCATTTATATATATAAACATTTCTTCTGAAGTGTTCTGGTTTGTGTTTCGATCACTGACTAACAGATTAAAGGACTTTGGTCATGAAAATATGACTCAGTCTTACTCATCCCAGTATTATTTTACATTAACAAAGTAAAAAGTCACTTTGGACTCTTTATCAGAAGAAAAGGGCAAGGTTATGGTTGCTAACAAACAGAGCTCAGAAACACCTATGGAAAACAAATACTGTGTTCCTTTTAAAATGAATAATTTTATACATAATACAGTAGTAAAGCAACCTGATACAAGTGCTAAAATTTTACTTAGAGACAAATTTGATAAGCAATCACAACTTCAGAACAAAATAGCCAATGATCCCCTACAGGACAAATCCTTAACATCGGTATTAAATTCTTAACATAAGAGAGCCAAAATCAAAATATAAAACACAATGCTCATGTTGTATGTTTACTTAAGTCCAAAGTCTTATTTGATTCATATGACCTATATTACTTTATCTGTTCATTCATTAAATATTTACTGAGCACCTATTATGTGTCAGGCCA
This sequence comes from Ailuropoda melanoleuca, assembly GCF_002007445.2. Lineage (NCBI taxonomy): Eukaryota > Metazoa > Chordata > Mammalia > Carnivora > Ursidae > Ailuropoda > Ailuropoda melanoleuca. Next base: position 4,570,665 of record NC_048232.1, on the reverse strand, counting down.
TGTGGCTAGGTGACTGAAGTAGAGAGGTAAATAAAATAATGGCTTCCAGCAACAGGCCTCAAAAGACCATACAAACTGATTAAATTTAGCATATTACATAATAACTGTTATATTTAGATGAAAGGCCATGCAAAACACAGGGCTGGGAAAGTTGGCAGTGTATCCGTTCCAGGGTATATTTTTGGGGGAGAGGGACAACTTTAAGAATGTCACATTCTAACTTAATGGTTAAGTTCTGACTATACCTAAGAATCGCCGGGACAACTTATACAACAAAAACAAAACCCAGATGTTCCTAGGTCCCAATGGCACCCATCCTCATTCCCCCATCTCCTCACATTCATATAGTATGGGATAGGGCTTCGCAGCAGTTTCCTCCCCTAAAAACTCCACAGGTAACTGACCTACAGCCAGAGTTGAGTAATTATTTTCAAGGTATAAATATAGCTTAATACTACTGTGATCATCAGAACTTCATTGCTGACTTCTTTCCTCCTCATGAAATCCTTATTTGCTCCTTCTATTCAATTTTCCCTACCTAGAGGGCTTATGGGAGGGGTAACCAGGCTAGGTTCGTAGGGGTGGGATACAGGGAGAGGGGTAAGACTCTGGGAAGGGTTCCTGGATATAATGCCTGAGTGGGGATAGGCAGGCAATCTCCAGGCAAAGAAAAGGAATAAAGATGTACAAGGGAAAGGAAACAGGGAATATGACAAGAGAGATATTTTGGAGAGATGGGAGTAGGGAGCTCATCATAGTGGGGATTACATGTTAAGTAACATTTAGGTTTTATGTTGAAAGCAATGAATAGCTACTGAAAAAATTTCAGCAAGGTACTGAAAAGACCAAGGAGGAGCGACTGGGTGGCTCAGTTGGTTAAGTGTCTGGACTCTTGACTTTGGCTCAGGTCATGATCTCAGGGTCATGAGATTGAGCCCATGTTGGGCTTCACCCCGGGCATGGAGTCTGCTTGAGTCTCTCCCCCTCCTTCTGCTCCTCCCCCACTTGCATGCATGGGCGCATGCCTCCCCTTAAAAAAAAAAAAAAGACCAAAGAGAATCAATATGGCATCATAAAGAGGCCACAGGCAGGGAGACAGTTACAAGGCTATGCCTCTTGAAACAATTAGATAAAGGGATGTGAAAATCAGGACTGTGATCTGGCTTAAAGATTCAGATTAGGGAGTCATCAGTTACAGACAGCTGAATCTGGTGAGTGAATGAGCTCTCTAAAGAAAGATCATTAAGTAAGAAGAAAAAACTGATGAAGATTAAACCTTAGGAATGCCCTTTTCATTTCCACAGTCATCACTCCCATTCCAGGCCTCCAGACTCTGTACCGGGTCCTCACTAAGCAGTACTTTCTACAGCGATGGAAGGACTATAACTGCAGAAAATCAGTTCAAGAATCCAGAATGTCCTCTCTGTTGATTTTCATAGGTCAATAAACGCTTCAGCCAATCATTTTCAGCCTTCAAACTGAGTGGCCAATTAACCTATGCACTACTTCCTTTCTTAGTTCTTCCTCATATATTTGACTCTTTCCAAAGAATTTATCATTCCTTACAAACATAACTCATTTTAATTCTTGGCATTTGTAGACACCCCTTCTCTATCTGGGGTTGGTTTTCCCAGTTCGTGTTCACTTTCATAAAAAGCCAACTCCAAATCAAAACCTCCCCAAATCTATTTCTCCCTCCCATTCCTCTTTCTTTTTTCTTTTTATTTAATAATATTTTTTTATTTTATTATGTTAGTTACCATACAGTACATCCCTAGTTATTTTTTTTTTAAGATTGTATTTATTTATTTGACAGAGATAGAGACAGCCAGCGAGAGAGGGAACACAAGCAGGGGGAGTGGGAGAGGAAGACAGGCTCATAGCGGAGGAGCCTGATGTGGGGCTCGATCCCATAACGCCGGGATCACGCCCTGAGCCGAAGGCAGACGCTTAACCGCTGTGCCACCGAGGCGCCCCTATCCCTAGTTCTTGATGTAAAGTTCCATGATTCACTACTTGCGTATAACACCCAGTGCACCATGCAATACGTGCCTTCCTTAATATCCATCACCGGACTATCCCATTACCCCCTCCACAAAGCCCTCAGTTTGTTTCTCAGAGTCCATAGTCTCTCATGCTTCATTTCCCCTTCGTTTACCTCCCCTTTCTTCTTCCCTTTCTTCTCCTACCGATCTTCCTACTTCTTATGTTCCATAAATGAGCGAAACCATATAATTGTCTTTCTCTGCTTTACTTATTTCGCTTAGGATTATCTCCTCCAATCCCGTCCATGTTGCTGAAAATGTTGTGAAATCGTTCTTTTTGATGGCTGAGTAATATTCCACTGTATATATGGACCACATCTTCTTAATCCAGTCATCTGTTGAAGGGCATCTCAGCTCCTTCCACAATTTAGCTATTGTGAGCAATGCTGCTACGAACATTGGGGTACATATGGCCCTTCTCTTCACTATGTCTGTATCTTTGGGGTAAATACCCAGTAGTGTATTGCTGGATCATAGGGTAGCTCAATTTTTAACTTTTTAAGGGACCTCCACACTGTTTTACAAAGTGGCTGTACCAACTTGCATTCCCACCAACAGTGCAACCTCTTTGACATCGGCCATGGCAACTTTTTTCATGACACATCTCCAAAGGCAAGAGAAACAAAAGAAAATACGAACTTGTGGGACTTCATCAAGATAAAAAGCTTCTGCACAGCCAAGGAAACAGTCAAAAAAACTAAGAGGCAGCCCACGGAATGGGAGAAGGTATTTGCAAATGACACTACAGATAAAAGATTAGTATCCAAGATCTGCAAAGCACTTCTCCAACTCAATACACGGGAAACAAATAATCAAATCAAAAAAATGGGCAGAAGATATGAACAGACACTTTTCCAATGAAGACATACAAATGGCTAACAGACACATGCAAAAATGCTCAAAATCATTAGCCATCAGGGAAATTCAAATCAAAACCACATTGAGATACACCTTATACCAGTTAGAATGGCAAAAATTGACAAGGCAGGAAACAACAAATGTTGGAGAGGATGTGGAGAAAGGGGATCCTATTCCTCTTTCTAACACTATCATACTTCTGTAATCTACACAGGCATAATTTTGTCAGAGGTTCTTGTTTCCTGTTTGGATATAGTTTTATCTCTAAGGTTAAGTATAGGACCTGGAACATTGTGGGTGCTCCATAAAATGTTTGTGGAATCAAAAAAAAAAAAAAAGGAATAAAAGAATTTAGACCAGACAGACCCTAGTGAAGTTTTGAGTATACGAAGATGATATTCAGTAAATTATTATTTCAAATTCATTCTTTTCATAGTTGTACATGATTCCTTAGGTTTGGAAGAAATGGAGACCATATCATGGCAGGTAAGTAGGTCTGGTTAATGTAACTAAACTTTGAAAAGGATTTCTTTCTTGCACATAACTCCACAGTCTGAAGAACATAATGGTAGTATATGCAAATGTATGACCATTGCCCCAAACTTAATAAATTTTGAAGGACAATAAAAAGCTTATCTTTTGGCTAGTTGATGAGTATTAGTATCAGTGCATAATATATAATCTATTCTAAAAATTATAGCAATTCAACTAATTCCAGTAAATTCAATGTCAAGGGGCACCCGGGTGGCTCAGTCGTTAAGCGCCTGCCTTCGGCTCGGGTCATGGTCCCAGGGTCCTGGGATCGAGCCCTGCGTTGGGCTCCCTGCTCAGTGGGAAGACTGCTTCTCCCTCTCCCACACCCCCTGCTTGTGTTCCCTCTCTTGCTGTCTCTCTCTCTGTCAAATAAATAAAATCTTAAAAAAAAAAATTCAATGTCAATAAAATCTGCTAAAATTATATTGGGTTCAGAGGAAAGCTAAATTTGCCTTTCACAGTTGGGAATAAAATACAGGAGTCATAATTCTGGGACTAAGGTGATGGCAGTGACATAGTTTTGCAGTTTTTCCAAATCCTTCCATAAAAACGCATAGAACAAGAACAGCAAAACCAAAACCCCAAGGTCAATATGTATAGCACCACGTAACAAGGTACACAACCCCATGAACCCAAAAACACAAGTTAATGTGGATAAACTACCAACAACTAACTGTAAGACTTATATAGCATCACAAGAAAAAGCAGAGAAAAACAAAACATCTCCCAGACCTGAGTAGAGAAGAATCCCGAAACTATCGACAGCTCCTTGCTGCAGCTGCAGAGCGAGGCGGGTCATTGAAAGCACGGCAACTGAAACTGGGAAGGGTTTCATCTACTCAAGGGTGGCAGTAAGGGGTTCATGGCTGGAACACATGAGTTTAGGAACTTTCGAAGCTCCCTTCCAGGACAAAGCCCTACACTGTGGTGCAAGTTCGGGGAACAGATTCAAGTCAAGTGGAATAGAGGTGACAGATACACAGGAAAAGAGAAAGTTTCGATAAAAGTTGAGGAGGAAAACAGGTTCTGGAGAATTCAAAGTGTATCTACATTTATCATCTGCTAAAGACAAAAGAAGAGGAAGTTTAGAGTCATGAAGCTAAAAAAGCTCTGACTCACTCCTCCTTTCTAAAGTCATTTTCATGCGGTAATGACCAATAGAAAAGAATCACAGTCAAATCCCTTATGGAGTTTTCATAAGGAAAAAAGGTAAAAGGGAAAAAATAATATCCCTACAAAAAATAAAAGCATTGTAGGAAAACATGCTCACAAAAAAACTGTAATATTCCAAGACTAGCTACAAAGAGCATAAATCAGAATTAGAAAGGTGGTAAAATGAAGGGAAGAGTTAGCAATAAAAGAAAATATCCAAAACTTGAAATCAGATGTAAAGGGTGCCTGCATGTCCTCCCAGTGGATGATCTCATCCTCTAGGGCCGCGCATCTTGTCTGATTCACCGTTTGTTACGGGGCAGGTTTTGTGACTGTGCTGGGGCAGATGTTAACTGTAGGACACGGACAGCAGTGCAAATACATTTTGTAGGCAGACGTGTAGAAGAGGATGTTAATCTGTTTTGCATCAAACTTAGCAATGTTTTTTTTTCCCAGCATTCTTTTTTTGGGAAGATTTTATTTACTTAGTTGAGAGAGCATGAGCAGGGGGAGGGGCAGAAGGAGAGGGACAAGCAGACTCCCCACTGAGCACGGAGCCCCACATGCGGCTCAATCCCAGGATCCTGAGATCGTGACTCAAGCCAACTGAAGGCAGATGCCTAACTGACTGAGCCACCCAAGCGCCCCTCCACCATTCTTTCTTCCAGTAATTAGAATCCTTCAGTGTTTCCTATAGTTCTTTGTTAGCTTTACCATTCTGTTGGCTCATTCATTCATATGTTAGTTAAATCTCTGACAGGCCTTCACTCTTTAAAGTTAAAAAAAAAAAAAGGCAGCCAGAGCAACATAACAAAATAGAAAACTCAATCGACAACAAAATGAAGAGACAATGTTTCCCCGAAAACCTTTTGTCTGTCAGATAGTGACACACAGGACCACTATGAGACCACATGGCATCAAAGGCAAGGCAACTGGGCTCCTCTGATGGCGCCTGAGAACAGGGAGCCCCTCACCAGCATGCTAGTCTGAGGACAGTAGTCTAACGTGGGAAGGACCCCATGATCAAATTCTTGAGCTGAGGGCAAGGACCCTGCCATGCAAAGAGGTTAGCAGTCTGGGCCATTTAAACTCTTGAAGCTAACACTACTCTAAGAGTAGGATCTAAATTGAGTGGAACAGGGCAAAAGAAGCAAAGACAAGAAAAAACTCAGATAAAAATGAGGGAGCAAAAAAGATCTCAGAAAGCCTGAGGCTGTAGTGTTAAAAACCACTTTGTGAAGACAACAGAAGAGGGAGCTCTAGAGCTATGAAGGTGAAGACAGACAACCATGGTTCACTCCTCTCACCTTTAAGACAGGAAAATTCACTGCACTTAAAAAATGAGCAACAGAAAAGACTCATGAATCCCCTTTAAAACTATTATAAGAATACAGAAAATGTGAAGTAGAATAATGTCTCTATAGCACAAAATAAGAAAATTATAGAAGCTATGAAAGAACATAAAACTCTGAAATTACGTGGGTAGAGAAAGGAAGATTTGCAATGAGGTGATAGAACTAAGAAAACAATTAAAAATAGAAGAAAAATTATTTCAGAATAAAAAAAAAAATCTGTCCGCTGCATTGAGAGGAAAATGAAGATAAAAGGGAAGGCAAGTCTAAAGACAAGCCTGGGTGGCTCAGTGGTTTAAGCATCTGACTCTTGATCTCAACTCAGGTCTTGATCTCAGGGTCGTGAGGTCAAGCCCTACATTGGGCTCCACGCTGGGCATGGAGCCTACTAAAAATAATAATAATTTTAAAAAGATACAAAGAGATAGAAAATATTTTGAGAGAAAGTGATAAATATAAAAGATAAAAAATCCAATCTAAGTAAAGGTCAGGGAAGGGACAGAAAACAATGGAATAGAAAAAAATGACAAAAACTATGAGAACAAGTCATCTGAATTTACTCAAGTCTAGAGCAGGGGTCGGCAAACTCTCCGTAAAAAGGCCAAATAGTAAATATTTCAGTCTCTGTAGGTCAGACGGTCCCTGTCACTGCTACCCCACCTCTGCCACCCTAGTGTTTTGAAAAGCAGCCACAATAACAATATATGTAAGTCAACGAGAGGTCGGACATGGTTTGTGGGCTACAGTTTGCTAACCCCTTTGCTAGAAAATGAGTTTCAGAAAAACAAAGACCTAGAACTGGTGCTCAGCATTCAATATACACTTACCTGTAGAACGAAAGCCTAAAAATGGTTACCAGGGCACACAGCACAATGTGCAGTGGCTATATTCTTGTAGATACAGTAAAACTATGTTCAAGAAATGGAAAATGGTGAATGTACTGAAAAGTAAAATAAGCACTTAATACTTTAAATGTTATTTAGAATAAAGAGATATTACTTTAGTTTATTAACGGGAGAAGGAGAGGAGGGAGCAGAGGCATTAGTTGACTATAATAATGCTCATAGGAATGAACCAATTTCCAATAGTTAAAAAGAGGAAACTGAAGGCAAAAATATCCAAGAGAACACAAAACATGAACCTTCCTAAATACGGAAAGACATACCAAAGCAAAAATACACAGGCAAAACAAATAAGGAAATAAAATAGAGCATATAATGAAAGACAGCATGCTACTGTTTAGCCAAGAGAATGGGACATACAAATATACATGCAATTGCTTCTATTTTTAAAAAGTGAAAGAATAAACCATAAAATTTAAAAAAGGAAAAAAAGGAATTTGTACGGAAGAAGTAGAAGATCCAGGAATAGAAACAAGAATCCCGTGGAACTGACTTTGAAATTCCATATAGTTTCGTTACGCAATTATAAGAAAAATTAAGTTTAAAAAGTAGTTCTTAAAAACTGAAAATAAAAAGGAACAAGTGAGTTGTTGCCATAATTACACATAGAAAAGTACTAGGTCAGGGGCACCCGGGTAGTGCAGTTAGTTAAGCATCCAACTCTTGGTTTTGGCTCAGGTCATGAACTCAGTGTCCTGGGACTGAGCCCCACATTGGGCTCCACACTCAGTGGGGAGTCTGCTTGAAGATTCTCTCTCTCTCTCCCTGCTCACTCTCTACCTCTCTCAGAAAAAAAAAAAGTACTAGTTCAATAATTTAAAAACATAGTAACTTGTACATACTATAACTTATATGTAAAAACAAAAAATCTGAAAAATAAAACATGCAATGTTTCCAGTAATTGTCTCATTTATAATATGCAGTAGCGATTTGCAGTAATGTAGACTGTTGTCTTTGAACTGTGAGTAAATCAAGTGAGTAATTATGTCAGCATCCCCAAGACTCAGATTTTTGGTGTGGCTGAGAGATCTAGATAGTAAGATTAATGTAACTGAGTAAAAAACACTGTAGTCTTGAATCTGAGATATCAGTACAAACTCAAAATCTATTGTATCTGAAAAAGTGATTTACATTTCCTAACTTTGTCCATTAAAAAGGCACAGAAATAAGAATCAAAACGCAGCCACGGAGTGTTCATAATGCCCAGGTTTAAGCCTCTACCATTTCCTAAGGAAACCAGGGTTTTTAAGAAATGACTGTTTCCAGGTATAGAGCAGAAACAACAACAAAATGTACAATACACTGCATTCCTTAAATTTACATTATGTTAAATGTCAATTATATCTGAAAACTGGGGGAAATAAGTACATTGGAGCCACCCTGAAGCCAAAGGGTAATTTGAGCATTCTAAGAGTAATAACTGAAATGGATCAAAACACTACAAATGTGCTAATATCTTTACGCTCATAATCAACTTAAGAAGAAAATATCATTAATTACTTTTAGAGAATTTTAATGAACAAAACTAATCACTTGAAATTGATACAAGGAATCAAGCACTTGTCCTACCTTTAGTATAAGTACCTCGTAGCAACCAAATGCTGAGGGGAGTTTTTGCTCTTTTCTTTTTTTTTAAAGATTTTATTTATTTGAAAGAGAGCATGAATGAACGGGGGTGGGGGGTGGGGGAAGGAAGAGAGAGAAGCAGGCTCCCCACTGAGCAGGGAGCCTAACATGGAGCTCTATGTGGGGCTCGATCCCAGCACCCTGGGATCATGACCCAAGCCAAAGGCAGATGCTTGACAAACTGAGCCACCCAGGCGCCCCAAGGGGAGTTTTCTTTTTATGGAAGTATTCTAGTTAATAAATATAACTGATAAAGGTACAATGTTACCACTCTGCAGCCCTTAATGAGTAAATAAATCTAGGCAATGATAATTAGTTTTGACAACATCACAAAAAGACACGATGTACCTTCCAAGGGAAGTACAGAGGCCAAAACAATCTCTAGATTTATCAGTTTATTAGGAATAAAGGGAAGAGAGGAACATAAGAAAGGATACCATGGAGATGCAATCATGAATATGCAGGCTATGAAGGGCTCTACATACGCTTTCTTCTTTAACAATAAAAAATTCTAAAAAAAAAAAAAAAGCTAGATTGGGAACCTACAGATTAAAAGACACTGAAGAGACATAATCACAATGTATGGACCTTATATGAATTTCAATTCAAACAGACAAAATGAACAAAATCAAAACAAAAAAGGTGTAAGACAAATCAAGGGAAGTGTGAACACTCAATCTGATGATACAGATAAAATGAAACAACGTAAAGGATTTTCTTCAAATAATCCAGGGGAGAGGAGGCAAGTAGAGAGATTAAATGAGAATCATCTGATCCCATGATGCGAACTGCCCAAGTTGGGATAAACAAAAGAAGGATTATCTTTAAGTAGATTTGACCATGGACTCTATTGTGACAAACTATAAATACTGTCTATTTCTGTAGGTACTCTGATTTGAAGCATACTTAAAAATAGGGTTGCCATTTCACCCTTTTTTTCTTTCTTTGAATACAGAATTTTTAAATGTAACTAAAGCTGTTTTGCAAAAAGCCTACCACTTAAAACAGAGTTCTTCCATAAACATATTGTGTATGTACACATGCCAACTCCCCCCGCTGCCAAATCTGGTTTGCTGGATTTGGTAAAATGTTGATGGGCAGACCTATAAAAATTTGTCATCATCACACATGATGCAAACATTTTTAAATCTCACTTAAAAAATATATAACTTTTATGTAACAATCTTTAAAAAGGTTCCTTGAAATCAAGACGGTTCTGTAAAGTTTGCCAACAGACAGAAATGGACTAAGTGATTCCACAGATACTAGGTTTTGGGACTTAACTACAATTTTAAATAAAAGGATACACAATTATTTTTTAAGTGTGAACTGGATTTTAGTTTGTCATATGTCACACATTGGAAACACACGGCCACGTCTGACCTGCAGACGAGCTGTTTGGTTTGCATGGTCCAACATATAAAGATTGGGAGATTTCACAAAAAAATCCAGATTTTGACAGTCCTACAAGCCGCCATGGGCTGGAGCACAGTAGCCACTGCCTCTTGCAGGAAGGCGCGTGTCTCTTACCTACCCCAGTCCCTCCCTTCCTTCCTCCTTGCATACATCGTAGGCATTTGAGTGCGAGATCACTAGCTAAAGCCTAACATTGTTCTTAGGGAGGCTTTTACCTCATTCTTAACAAAGAAGTACAACAGAAAAAAGAAGATATCTATAAGAGCCCATATTATTCAGTTTTGCACTTACAATTTTTTAAAAAATTAGCATTCATTATCCTTATAGCACACACAAATATGCTATCTGCATATTTTTAAATGCTTTTCTTTGACAGAGCAGGAAGGCTTACCTTTAGATCAAGGCTGTTAAGGCTTACGACATCATCATCTTTCGCTCTCCGCTTTCTTTTCTATATGAAAAAAAGATTTCATTCTTATATAGAAGGAATGCATGTTACTTCATTAAACAAAGACTCCATAAAACCAGAAAAATCACTTTAAAAAAGTGAAGCTGTACTCATAAAATTATTTTTGAAAAAAATTATTTTTGAGGGATGCTCATAAATTCTCTCTAGCATATTTACGGTTTAAATAGTCCCCCTGGCCTGATTCATCTCATGCTTCAACGTTCCACCCTATTAAAAAACCTTATATAAAGTTTTTTCAGAGCAGAACTCTTATATAAGTCAGGGGCTGACTGTACTTGTTAGAGAAAAAGGAAAATATGTTCTAAACATAAAGGCAACGAGTTTTTTTTTTAAAAACGAACACATTATTTATCCTATGGAAGGGGGAGGGTCTTCACTAGAAAAAATATACCCTTTTCTCATAGCCCAAAGTAATTAAGTCCTGTTGCCTGAAGCAGGATTTATCTGCTGGAAGACAACACACTCCTAGTTATCATTCACCATCCTCACTTAGCCCTGCTGGTGCCCACAGTGGCAGAACTGTGTACAATCTCATTTCTGTCCTTCATCACTATTGAAGAAGAATCCTTAAGTAACACATCACCCACTCACAACCTCAAAATAACTTTTCAGATTACCTGTGACACAGTTTAACTCTTGTAAACTCTCAAAACTGACCAGCCAGGGTTCCATTCCAGGACCTGACTCCACCCCAAGGAGAAACTGGTGGTAGAGTGGAATCAAAATGGAGCAGGACAGGGACAACAGAGAAAAGGAAAGACAGAGTCCAGATGAAAGTGGGGAAAATAGATGGAGCCTGGGAATCACAGAAGCAAGGCACCATAAAAAGAAGAGAGCAAGCTCTGTGAATTTTAGAAAATTTATCTGAACCAAGCCTCTTTGTAAAGTTCAGAAAAACTAAATTCACATTAAAATGAACAGAAAATTCTCCAAGTCAAATCCTACACAAAATAACTCTAAGAAAAAAGGGAAAAGGGGAAGAATAACATCCCTACAGGGAATAAAAGCACTCCAAAACGAAATGCTCTAAGAAGCAGAGCAAAACTATGACATACTATTCCAAAGTTAGCTAAAAGACATCAAGAAAATGATAGAAGACCTGAAAGAACAATATAAATCAGGATTAGAAAAAACCTAAAAATGAGGTGACAAGAAATCTTTATTGATCCTAAGGTCATATCCAGAAGATCTAGAAAAATATGAATAATATGATCCTAATTTTGAAAAAACAAAGCAAAGATCCTGCATATGTGTATCTTATTTGTGAGGCTGTGTGTGTGTGTGTGTAAATATATGAGCAAAACACAGAGGGATAGGTATGGTATTGCTGACGTGGATTAGAGTGGAGGTTGGGGACAGAAGGCTTGACTGGGGAGAAGGGAGGAAAGGAGGAGGAAAATGCCAAGCAAAAAGGAGTGTACTGAGGGGAAAAACTCGTTCATGACTGTACTTACGCATTTATATAAAACTATGTACATGTGTTTGCATTTGTATAAGGACATTTAACAGATTTTAAAACATTCTACTATATTTTCTTTTAAATATTTTAAAGCTTTGCTTTTCCTATTTACATATTCAATCCATCCAGAATTTATTTGTTTGTATATGGTATGAGATGGCACAGCTAACTGTCCCCACTGCTAATACCATTGTTGCAGGCACCATTCCTTCTAATGTCTACAATGCAGTAAGTTCTCATACATATGTCAGTTTTTGGGTTCTTGATCTTATAGCATTGGCCTATTTACCTAGACCTTCATCCACACTGTGGTTCCATAATTACTGTACCTGGGGAGTAAGCCTTAATAGCTAATACAGTAAGTCATATGTTCCCTGACTTGCACAATACTTTTGCTGTTCTGGGTTTCTACTTTTCTTCCTGAATTGTAGAATGAGATCTCTTATACTCTAATGGGATTTCTATCAGAACTGCACTGAATTTATAAATTAATGGGGGGAGTACTAACATTTTTATGTTATTGAGTCTTTCCTTGCGTGACTATCTTTCCATTTGATTTGGGGTCTATGTTCTTTATTAATGCTTTCCAATTTGTCCCATAAAAATCTCACAGATCTTTTCAAAGATTTATTCATAGTTTTAAAAATTGTTTTTATTTCAGTAAAAGCATCTTTACAACTTATATCTGTTTATTGAGAGCATATATACACATTTTATTGAATTCTTGTTATAAATTTTATAGCCAGTAATCTTGCTTGAACTCTTATTAGTTCTAATAGTTGCTACTAATATTCTCTGGGATATTCATTCTATGTAGAAAGTCATATTGTCCCTAAGTAATGAAATCCTACTGTACCTTCCTTTCTAATTTGAATACCACTTGTTTTCCTGTCTTACTGTGTTGGCTAGAAGCACCAGTACAACGCTGGGACATGGTGACAGCAGGTTTTTCAAAACTTTACAGTAATGTTTCTAACATACTATTATTACAAAACATGTTGTTTGTGGCAGGTCTCAGGCTAAGGAAGTTCTATTTTATTCCCAGTTTGCCAAGAATTTTATCATGATTGGGCGCTGATTTTTTTATCCATTCTCATTTTTCCTTCTATTTTCTTTGGTTCTTTCCACTGTTCTTTCTCTAATTACTTGAGTTAGATGCTTACTTTTGTTCTTTTCTTTTCTTAAACTATGTATGTGAAAGTTTATAAATCTCCCTTTTAGTACTCCTTAACCACATTCCAAATGTTTTAATACATGAACTATGAGCTATTTCTTCCGTCACGGGAGAACTCTACAAAAGTGTTTTTCCCAAGTGGGATCTCCCCATTCCAAAGGGCATGCAAGATATCTTCCTTGGAGTGCAGGAGGAAAATGTTAGAACTTCTATTTTTATGTATTTATTAATCCTTAAATATAAACTTTACTAATATTTAATACATCAATTATGCACTCATCATCACCCACATTATAAGGTTAGACAATGGTGATCTACAGCTTCCAGAAATTGACCTCACATTGTGAAAACGTCATAGCTATTTGAAATACAGACTTACACTCACGATCATGAACTCTACCTTAGGTTGAGTGCTGTGCTCTGAGTTATTAGCTAATAATGGTGGTACATACATAAAAATCCTAAATAAATAAATACATCAGGTGTACATGTTCAAAATACTTTTGCTGATAGGTTTGCAAAATCAAGTTTGGAGACACTTCTCTACCAAAGATTTTCTGTTTGAGTTTAGGCTTATCAACTACTAAGGGAAAAAAACCAAGATGAAAAAAGTCTCAAGGAGAATAAAGAATTGTATTAAAATCGGGAGACTCTTGCTATGAACGCTTTACTGACCAATTAACATAAGCAACTGGTATAAGAGTACAGAAATCTCAAACAAAAGTCCCCAACAGAAATATAAATTAAATACAAAAGAACAGAGTGCAAATTAAATATGTATTGCTGAACCCATCAGCAGATGAACAGGTAAAGCCTGGCAAATAGAAACAGAATGATTTTTGCTATTTTCTCCAAATAAGAAAACATAAGAATCATGTTCTATTTGTACATACATTATTTATATGAGTATTATAAGGTAATGAGTTTTTAATTACAAAAAGAATCAACTGGTGTCATTCCGCAAAGTCAGATGCCTCTGTGAAGTCTCATTCTAAAAATAATGAAACTAGGATATTAGGTGATTAATAACAGAAAATAATTCATTCATCATATATATCATCTGCAATCATTTTTATATTTTCAACCAAGAGAAAAGCTGTTAGAGTATGTGCATAAAAACAACTTCATGTTTCATAATATAGTCTCTTAATTTTAAAACTGGTAGGAATAAGAGAAAGGACTGCATAAGGTTAAAAATAAATAGATGTGATACTTTTCTAAATATGTTTTATATTTAATTGAAATAAAAGTCATTTTTAGCTCGTTAGCAGAAGAGAAAAGAATTAAATTAGGCTGCCGAAGATGTCGACAGAAACTCTGTACCTCAAGATATTCAGAGAAGTACAGACAACTGAGTTGTATACCAGATAGAAAGACAACCTAGGAATTAATTCTAGGAATTAATTCTATCAATGTCTTGACATAAAATACCCAGGTAGCTACTCACCAAAGTGAAGTCCCAATGGGGGCCAGGTGTTAAAAATGTGAAGGAACTACCTCTCCGAAGGGAATATCTGTTAAAAAAAATTCAAGCAATAAATAAACTGAGAGTAAGTTTAGTAAAATAAAGCACTAGATAGATAAAAAGCTATCTTTTTCATAGGTTCAAAATTATTTAAAGTAGCCTTACTAGTCATTCAATTGTAGAAATATAAATGAGGGTATGCAAAAAAAAAAATATCAGGGTATAGGTTTTGGTCATTTTACAAAAGTGAACGGGCCTTTATAAAACTAGTGGACATATTAAAAATAATTCACCAAACCAAGCAGAGTTATTTTAAGAACATATATGTGGTTCAAAAGTAAGAAATCTATTTATATACTATATTATACTCATATGTTTAAAAAAAAAGCATTAAATGATGCAAAAATTATTTAATAAAATTAAACATGCATGCCTAATATTTTAAAAACAATAAAAGGATGCTCAACATAATAAATAAAACCTGAATGCATTTAATTTGCATTTCATGTTTATATCTCTTCCATGTGCTGATTTTTTTAAAATTATGGTTTAATTAACCAAATAAAGAATTCTGAAAACTATATGAGACAAAGATCTCAAGTAAGATTTTGACTAAGATTTTGTTATTATAAAGTGAGATTTTTCTTCTGTTTATCTTTCCATTCAAGAGAATCCTTTTAACAAAAACCTGTCTTCACCTTTATAAAATATAAACCTCTATGTTTATAAAACATGTAGAAAAATCACAAAATACAGCTAGCTCAAGAAATAAGGTTTATAAACTATACTTACCATTAATCTCTTCAGATGTAAATAAATATAAAATAAATAGGTTTTCCCCTTGTATAGGAATAAAAGAGAAAAGCAAAGGCTATTTATTCAGCTCGCCAGAGGCAAGGGAGTGAGCCACCATCACTTGTGTTCAGGCAGACTCAAAGGCAGGCTAAAGAGTGGGAAAGCTTCACAGTGGAAAAAAGGGAAGGTTTCAAGTATGCCCTGATTGGAGGCTGTTGGCATGGGAAGCTGAAGGTAAGCTAAGCAGGAGTGGGACATCCTATGTGACTGGCACGGGGATACACATTTGGCTTGCTCTGATTGGTTCAAAGTTGGAAGCAAGGATTAAAAATTAGGGAACCTGGCAGTTATTGATCATGTCCTGGTCACTTTTTTGTTAAAAGTTCAGCTTTCTGGATTATAAGTCATTCTCCATTTGTATATGCAATCCACTTCCTGGATCCTCATGGTCTTTGTTCACTCTAAGTTACAGAAATGGCACAGATGGCTATTACACCTACATGAATTTACAAGTTTAAATCAAATACAAGGTAGTTTTCTAAGCCAAATATAAAGCAGAAGTTTGTTCATATTTTGACAAGGAAAACAAGGGAAGATGGCTACAAGGAGAAAGAGGATGTCAAAAGACTCCACCGAAGAATTGATATTTAAGCAATTCTAAAGCCAAATCAAAGAGAAATAGCAATTAGCATAGCATAGGAGAGCCAGGAAGGGTTTTTGGGCAGAGGGAACAGTGTAAGTTAAGGGGGAGTGAAATGAATTATATTCAGGAAACTGCAAGTAGTTCCTTATGTTTGGGTACCAAAAGAAATAAGGAAGGGCTAGATAAAAGGTCTTACATAACAACCCTTAAAGAGTATGGACTTGATCTTGAATATGTATGGTGGCAGCAATCAGCTACTGAATTCTAAGTAATAAGAAGAATGAACCGGAAGGCAGCCGGACTGGTTGGGAAGACCCATCAGGAGGCAGCTCCCATATTGCTTACAATAGACAGCAAGGGGCTGAAGCAATAGCAATAAAGTTAGGAGAAGCACATTAGAAAGAGGGCTCACTGACAGAACTGGCAGATTTTCCCCCTCTTCCTCCCTATGCCAGCTCAGTTTCCATGAAGGTTCCTGGCATAGTGAAATACAGTTCCACTACTAATCACCATCATCACCACCACCACCACCACCACCACCACCACCACCACCACCACCATCATCATCATAAAAAGAAAGATCTTAAGATATTTAAGCAAACATTTCCTAAATAATTGTTTGTGAAAGACTAAAACACAGTTAAGAACTTTATTACTCTTAAAGCTCATTTTTTCTTCCCCTGAGGGCCTCTTTAGTGGAGCAAGATAACTTAAGGAACTGATTTTTCTTGCCACTGCAGAAAAAGTAACAATGAAGAAAACAGTATGATTTTTGATAAGACACTGGAATGAGATATTTAGTTTAAACCAACATGACATGTGAAATGCATTATAATTCTAAACAATACAAAGATACAATATTATAAACAATGTTAAAAGATTATAGGAAAAACAGCACCTTCATACCAAGTGTATCCATGGATTACGCTTTTTAAAAACACTACTGGAGGTAAGTGCTATCATATACTACATGGTTAATAAGAGCACCAGTGTGGACTGGGTTGAGAAGCATCAATTACGATTTCTCATAAGATTATTTTTAATCCAGTGGAAATATTCATTACAAAGTAGTAGTCATAGTGGCATTTAAAATATTCAACAGGGGCGCCTGGGTGGCTCAGTCGTTAAGCTTCTGCTTCGGCTCAGGGCGTGATCCCAGAATCCTGGAATCGAGCCCTGCATTGGGCTCCCTGCTCCACCGGGAGCCTGCTTCTTCCTCTCCCACTCCCCCTGCTTGTGTTCCCTCTCTCGCTGGCTGTCTCTCTCTGTCAAATAAATAAATGAATAAACTCTTTAAAAAATAATAAAATAAAATATTCAATAAATGTGTCCTTAAGCCCAATTTTAAGGAGAACACAGAACCAAAGTTATTCATTTCTTTAGTCCCTAGAATCAACCAAACTGACCTCAATGAATTTGATGTTTGAAAGCTGGAAAGAAAAATAGCTCTTAGGAATTTCAAATAGGTCAACTAACTGGAAAAATATTTCCAATCAGATGGCAAGATTCTTTCCAGTACAAGCTGTAATCAGTTTTATAGTTATGCTATTTTTTCCCAATTTAATAACAAGTACCTTTTTGAATACCCATGGAAAAAAAGAACCCAATAAACAAACTGTGCCCAGCAATCATGTAAGAGTGCCAACTTTTAAAAATCTTGGAAAGATACACAGTCATCTTTCATAGGGGTCAGAGTCCAAATGTAATAGCTATTTTAAATCCTTGTGGGAAAAAATTTTTTGATTTCATAAAATGTTAAGACTGTAAGTGGCCTTTCTAGAAGATACAAAGCAGAGTTCATTTAAAGAGATATTAAAGGCTGAAATAAGAAATGACAGTCCTTCATCTTTTCAATAATTTTTGTCCAATCCCCTTTTTTCATATATTCAAACAATTACAACATTTCAGACATAAAATAAACTAATACATGAAGAAACTAGCTTGGTGTATTACATTGTACTTCCTATTAACCCCATTGTGATTATTCCATAGCTAACATCCATACTTCCTTTCCTATCATTTGGTGTTTTTAAACAATGTAAATTATTTTTACACTAAACTAGTTTTAATCTAAACAAAGCATAATTACAATGGTACAGGTGATGTTCAAAAAGAGAAGAATTCTTTTAATTCATTCTTAAGCCAAATCATGTTTTCAAAGATTATGATTTGTGCCATTGCCCTCCTCTATCATGGCAAATAATTAAGAGCTGAATTAGAATTATAAATAGCAGAAAGGTAGCTCAATGAACATTTTCATAAAATGTACTAGACAACATAAATAATTATTCCAATTAAAAAGGAAGAAAATGTAAAGATAATGCCTTATAATAAGGTAGATATTTAGGGGTTTACAATGAAGAACCACCAAAATGAATTAGCAAAGTAATGTTTTTAAAAAGCAAGCGAAAGGGGCGCCTGGGTGGCTCAGTCGGTTAAGCATCTGCCTTTGGCTCAGGTCATGGTGCCAGGGTCCTGGGATGGAGCCCCGCATCGGGCTCCCTGCTTGGCAGAGAGCCTGCTTCTATCTTTCCCCGCACCCCTCCCCCACCTTGTGCTCTCTTGCTATCTCTCCCTCAAATAAATAAATGAAATCTTAAAAAATAAATAAATAAAAAGAAAGCAAGATAGGAAGATAGCAGACTAGGTCATTGACATCAGCAAGAAGACCTGAGGCATAGGGCACCTAAAATATGGGAAGGTAGAATTGAAAACTGTGTGCGATGCCTCCAGATCTGTAAGGAGAATTAGTTCCTATGTGGTAAAACAAGAAAAGAATATAGTAGTGCTGAAATCTGGCTGCTAGGCTAAGGAAGCTGGTCCCACACACCAGCAGTGCAACTCAAATAAACGCCCGGGCCTAATCACGAACTACTTCACAAACAGCTAGAATTTAAAAATTTTAATCTGTAAATGCCAAGGGTACCATGGATGTAGAAAGAACAATGTAAACTATTCTCTGCAGTGAACATCTGTTGATATTTGGGGTGCTGAACTACTCAGGTTCTCAGTTTCTTTGCAAATTAGGCAAAAAACAATGACAAATATTACTGAAACTGTTCATTTACTTGGGTCAAACATCTGATGTAGTGGACTGTTTTGACTGCTAAGCATCTTTGCTCTTAAGAAATTGTCTCTTCGCCCACTTTGTAGAGGTTCTGTAGGAGCCAAAACTCACGTAGACTATTACCCCTTACCCTACTAGGGAATTTTCAATTGTTATCTTTGAGCCCCAAATAACAGATACATCTTGGAACATCTCTAAGTCCAGAACACAGCTGAGCATCGAGAAGCCAGCACACACACAAAATGTGGAATTTCAGTTCATATAATGGGATTCTATTTCGCAATAAAACAGAATTAAATATTCATGCGAGCCATAATATGGATGAACTGCAAGATTATAGATGGTATGATTCCATTTATATGAGATGTCCAGAAATATAAATTTATACAGATGGAAAGCAGGTTAAGTGGCTGCCTAGGCTTGGGGTGGAAGTGGGGACTGACTGCACACAAACTTGTAATATCTGTGGTGATGAAATGTTCTATCAGTGGATTGTGGTAACAGTTGCACAACTGTATAAATTCACTAATATTCACTGAATTCACTTAAAATGGGTAAATGTTATCATATGCAAATTGAGACTCCATAAAACTGTTAAAAAATAGTCATTGGATGTGGGAACAAAGAGCCTCAGGAACTAATGTGGGTATCATTTTATTTGTAGCAACTATATAAACAACAATAATAATGACAATCCTGAGTTATCAAGAACTGGCTCAATTATTTGTTTATATGTCCTAATTTGGTTTAAAATACGTTTTGAAAAATAGCCTATCCAAAAAGTTGCATTCCCTTAAAGGGAACAGGAATTCTTAGATGTGAGTTTATACTACAGCTAGCCTGGCTTAAGACTGTGCCTTTAACCCTGGATATCATTCTACAAATTCATCAATATTACGGGAAAAATAAAATTTACAGAGTTCACTACTGGTAGATCATAGGCATGAGATTATTATTTTTTTAACTTTTAACTTTTATTTATTTGAGAGAGAGAGAGTGAGCATGAGCATGATAGTGGGCAAGGGGAGAGAGACAAGCAGGCTCCCTGCTGAGCGCAGAGCCTGAGTGGGGGGGAGCGGTGGATTGAACTCAGGATCCTGAGATCATAACCTGAGCAGAAATCAAGGGTCGGTGGCTTAAGTGACTGAGCCACCCAGGCACCCCATACTATTACCTTTGTACCAATGGAGAGCATTATTTCAAATCTTTTAAAAGGAGTATGTTATAAAATCCTTAGAAGGCTTCGTATGGATTTATACTTCTGCTATAAAAGTAATGTGTAATATTCAGTGGATTCTCCTAAGGCCCCAAAGGCAGAAATAGAATTATTTAAACGTTATTTACATCTAGTAATTGTAGTATTTGCATAGAAAAGCTCCTTAAATGTGGTTACATGAGTGATGGTAATTGTTTTACTGGTTAATGCTACTAATCCATCCCTTTAGAGACATTTTGTGGAGGAAGCATGGCAAACAGAACATTAAATTAGGAGTTAGGTAATACAGGACAAACATTTTCCGGTATCTAGCTGTGAAATTTCACAGAACTTCACATTCTCATCTATAAAAGAAGTTGTGCTAAATTCTAAGGCCCTCTTGGTACTAAAATGGATTAGTCAATGTTTCTTAGAGTTAATAACAGCAGCAAGAAATTTATGGAATGCCTGTTAAGTTCCAGGCACTATTATAAGCATTTAGATGTTTATATGAGTTCTATGCATTGACTCATAATCCTTACAGCAACTATATAAGGCAGGTACTTATAAATGAGGTATAAAAGAAGAGGCTGGCAGCAAGGATCAATAAAACTGATCAAGGCCTCAAAACAGTCAGTGGCAGTATCAGGATTTAAACCCAATCAGTCTGGTCTAGCACTACGCTGTTAAAGATTATATGACACCACCTCCACAAGAGCTGACAACAGAGCTAACTGCTAATATTCTTTGATAGACAGTAAATCAGTGATAGTTCCAGTGTTTCCTGCAAAAAATACCAATAATGATACCTAATATTCATGGAGCATTTGCTATGTCTAGGTACTGTTCTAATGCTTTCTATGAATTATGTCGGATAATTTTCACAACCTTATGAGATAGATCCTGTGAAGTAAGATTTAAAAAGATTAAGTCTCAAGAGCCAGAGTTTGAACCCAGGAAGCCTGACTGTAAAGACCATACTAATATTTTATTTGGCTGTGTCTCAGTCTAAAAGAATGTACATTCCCAGAGAAAGTAATTAGATGAATCAAAGCTGGGACCAGAACAGACTCAGCATCAGGGAAATGAGGCCGGGAAAGCAGGCCTTCTTCTGAGCTCTGAATCATATGGCAGGGGCCAGGGCTGTCAGTAGACAAGACCCTTTCCTGCTACCCAGAACAAAAAGGGAGGGACGTAAGGGGAGAAAGGATTTGAGAGGCCTGCCATAGAACCTACACAGAAGCTTACACTCTACTGGATTCTAGCTATTTCTACTTTCTTCCCCCTAATTATCTCTCCCCTGCCATAGCCTATAGCAGTCACCACACATATGATATGTTCCCCGCAAAATCAGTATTTAGCTGAGGCAAACCAGCTTCATAATCCTTTATTTAAGGATTAATTACTAGCAATGGGTGTGGGTGGACATGAGCTCCAGACCTGTGGGTCAGGTTGATTAAAGGGTGGGCATGCCTGTGTACGTGTGTGAGCGTACACACACACACACACACACCCTGTACTGACTAGTTTCACTTTAAATTCCCGACCACAAATTTCAGGTAGGTCTTTACTCTGGCCCAGCAATGCTGTTACATTTCCCTTGTCACTTCCTCTCCTACTCTTGGAAATAACAATTTCAAACCTTTCTCTCCTTACTCTTCCAATACTCCCTCCCCAACCCCACCTCACTTTCAGCTTATGACTTTGCATCTTATAAAATTATATCCTCCACACTTATATTGTTCAATCTACCAACATACCCTAAACTTTTTCCTCTCTTTTTTTTTTTTTTTTTTTTACAATGTATAAGCTCTATTAACTAAGACCAAACCCTCCAATTATACACTGGGTTATATCTTCTTTTCTCTACTCTTAAAAGAAGCCAGAGACAAAACACATTAACTTCAAAAAACCCCAATAATTAGATATTGAAATGTAAATAGATAAAATCCAACAATTTAAAGATAAAAATTGCTAGAGGAAGATCCTTTCTGAATAAGGGCACCCAGTCAGTGTAATAAGGTCTTGAGGAAAAGCAATTGTGTGATTAATGGATTTGTAAACTGAATTAGCTGTTCATTTTCAGAGAACAGTATCTTTACTTGAGGGAACCATTAACAGACAAACTATCATTATTTGGACTTGGGTATTTTGCAGGCATTTACTCTACAATGAAGCATTGCTGCCAATAATAAAAATTTGTGCTTTCAAATGAAAATTAGAATTTTTGAAAACTGTATCCATCACTGTGAGCAAGACACCTCAACACTTCAAAGGCTTTTCACACGAGACTGGTGATTATATAAATGACTGTGATTTTTTGATAACATGTTAGTATATATCAACTTTTGGAAGATCTGCATAACTCAGTACACTGATATTTTCTAAATGACAAATACATGTCACGAAATCATGGATAAGTAAAATAGATCTATTCAAAAATTTAAGACAGTGGATTTTAAGGTTAACAGAGAATGAAAAGTTCATCGATACATTTCAGATTCAGAACTGCAGCCAAACTTTAAGAAACTACCACTTGTCAAGTTCTGGTGTATTATCAAAGAAGAGTATCCATAATTGTCTAAAAAGACTATTAAAGAACTCATGCACTTTGAACTAAAAACCTGTGTCAGGGCAGATTTTCTTTATATACTCATATACTTCATTCTCTAAAGACTTCATCTTTATATACTACAAGAAACAGATATAAGAATCCTGCTCTCTTTTGTTAAGCTAGATATCAGAAATCTATGAAACTTATAAAAACTCCAGACTTCCCACTGATTTTTTTGTTTTCAAAAATCTCTATTTTAAAATATGTCGTTTATGCAAATGTAACGGATCTGACTGCTTAAAAAAATTTTAACAAATTAATCATCTTTAATAACTACAATCCACATCAACAGAAGCTGTTTGGTGTCCTCAATAATTTTAAAGAGTGTACAGAAGTTGTGACACCACAAAAACGAGAACTGTTGCCCTAGAAAAAGCCTGTACAGGCGCAGGAAGAAAATGTACACCCAAATATACCTTATACAATATGCCAAATAAACTCCTGAATTATGGAAAAAGACTTAAAACTATTACAGTTAATAATATTTCATTGTATAAAAGTATCATAATGTATTTAATTTCCTTCCAGTTTTTTGTATTTATTACAAAAATGGGTTGTAATACATTTTCTTGCACATACACCCACATATACTTACACAATTACTTTCTTAAGATATATATTCCTATATGTATAGTGCTCAGTTTCAATACATGCAGTATTAAAATTTTGTTTTATCTGCCAAATTTCTTCTACAACATCCATGTAATGGGAGTACCAGAGGAGAGAAAGGAGCAGAAAAAATATTTGAAGGAATAATGCCTGAAAATTTCTCAAATTTACTGAAAAACAATAACCTACACATCCAGAAAGCCCAGTGAACTCCAAGGAAGATAAATTCAAAAAGATCCACAGACGTATCACAGTAAAAATGGTCAAACACAGGAGAAAATCTTAAAAGAAGCTAGAGAAAAATGACTTGCTACTTACAAGGTACTCCCAACAAGATTAATGGCTGACCTATCAGCAGAAACAACAGAAACCAGAAAGCAGTGGGATGCCATATTCAAAGTGCTCAAAGAAAAAGACTTGACAAAGAATCCTATATCCAGCAAAACTATCCTTCAAATATGAAGGTGAACTACAGACATTATTAGATAAACAAAAACCAAGAAAATTTGTTGTTTGTAGACCTGTCTCACATACTAAAGGAAGTATTCAGGCTAAAAGCAAGGGAGCCTACATGGTAATTTGAATCTACCCGAAAAGACAAAGAGCACCAATAAAATCAATTTAAATGAGGAAAAAAAATCCATAAAAAAATTAAAATATCATAAATTAGAAAACATTCACTTAATGCAAAAGAAAGCAATAAAGGACAAACAGAGAAACTAAGGTCATATATAAAACAAAAAGTAAAATAGCAAGTAAATCAAACCATATCAATAGTTAACATTAAATGCTGAGTGGAGGGGCGCCTGGGTGGCTCAGTTGTTAAGAGTCTGCCTTTAGCTCAGGTCATGATACCAGGGTCCTGGGATCGAGCCCCACATTGGGCTCCCTGCTCAGGGGGAAGCCTGCTTCTCCCTCTCCCACTCCCCCTGCTTGTGTTCCCTCTCTCACTGTGTCTCTGTCAAATAAATAAAATCTTAAAAAAAATAAAAATAAAAAATAAATGCTGAGTGGAATAAATCACCCAATCAAAAAAAAAACAGATTGTTAACTTGGATTTAAAAAAAAAGAAACAATCCAACTATATATCATTGACCCTTAAACAATGTGGGGTTAGGGGGACGTCATGACCTCTCATCCATGAGGTCAAAAATCCATGTTTAACTTCTGATTCTTGGAAAACTTAATTACTAATAGCCTTCTGTTGACCAGAAGTCTTAACTATAACATAAATAGTAGATTAGCACATATTTTGTATGTTATATGTATTATATACTGCATTCTTACTATAAAGCAAGCTAAAGAAAAGAAAATATTAAGAAAATCATAAGGAAAAGAAAATATATTTACAGTACTGTAAAAAATCCATGTATAAGTGGACTGACTCGTGCAGCTCAAACCCGCGTTGTTCAAGGGTCAACTATGCCATCTATAGGAGACATACTTCAGCTTCAAAGATACAAATAGCTTGAAAGTAAAAAGAAAAATATATCATGCAAATGGCAAACCATAAGAAAGCTACACTGGCTATATTAGTATCAGACACAATAGACTTTAAAACAAAAAACAGTTACCAGAGACAAGAGGGGCATTTTATAATTATAAAAGGCTCAACCCATCAGGGAAGAATAACAGTTACAAATATATGTGTATCTAATAACAAAATAAAATACAGGAAGCAAAAACTGACAGAAATGAAGGGAAAAACAGACAATTCAACAACAATAGCTTCAATACCTCATCTTCAATAGTGGTAGAATAACTAGAAGATCAACAAGGAAATACAAAACTTGAACAAACCTATAAACCAACTAGATCTACCAGCCATCTATAGACACTACATCCAAAAGAATATACATTCTTTTCAAATCCACATGAAGCATTCTCCTTGAAAGACTACATTCTAGGGCATAGAACAAAATGTAATATATTTAAAAGGATATAAATTTAATATACTTAAAAGGATATAAATACAAAATATGTTCTCAACCACAGTCAAATGAAACTGGAAATCAACAGGAAAAAAATTGGGAAAGTAACAAATATGTGGAAATTAAATGATGCACGCCTGAATAATCAATGGGTCAAAGAAGAAAGCAAAGGAAATCACAAAATAATCTGAGATTAGTGATAACAAAGACACAAAATATCAAAACTTGTAGGATGCAACTAAAGTAGTGCTTGAGGGGAAATTTATAGCTATAAATTAAGAAAAAGATTTCAAATAAATAATTTTCCATTTTAAGACAATGGATAAAGATGGGCAAACTAAACCTAAAGCAAGCAAAAGGACAGAAGTAATAAAGGTTAATGTAGAAATTAATGAAACATAATAAAAAAACAGTAGAGAAAAATCAATGAAACCAAAAGCTGGTCCTTTGGAAAGATCAACAAAATGGACAAATCTCTAGGCAGACAGACCAAGATAAAAAGACTCAAATTACTAGAAACAGAAATAAAAGAAGGGGCATTACCACTTATCTTACAAAAATAAAAAGGATTATAAAAGAATACTATGAATAATTGTATGCTGACAAATTAACTTAGATGAAAAGGGCAAATTCCTAAAAAGCACAAACTACTGAAACTGACTTAAGAAGTAGATCTTTAACAAGGGAAGAGACTAAATTAGCAATCAAAAAACCATCCACAAAGAAAAACCCAGGTCCAGATGGCTTTACCCCTGAATCCTACCAGACATTTAAAGAATACCAATTCTTCACTAACTCTTCTAAAAAATGGAAGAGTAGGGAACACCATCCAACTCATGAGACCAGTATTACCCTGATACCAAAACCAGACACAGAAACAAGAATACTACAGACCAATCTCTTGTGAATGTAGACAGAAAAAATCCTCAATAAAATATGAGCAAACTGAGTCCAACAGTATAAAAGTTATACACCATGACCAGGTACGATTTATACCAGGAAGACAAAGTTGTTATTAACACCGAAAAATTAATGTATGGGCACCTGGGTGGCACAGAGGTTAAGCGTCTGCCTTCGGCTCAGGGCGTGATCCCGGAGTTATGGGATCGAGCCCCACATCAGGCTCCTCCGCTATGAGCCTGCTTCTTCCTCTCCCACTCCCCCTGCTTGTGTTCCCTCTCGCACTGGCTGTCTCTATCTCTGTTGAATAAATAAATAAAATCTTTTAAAAAATTTTTTTAAAAAAAGAAAAAAATTAATGTAATTTTATCAATAAAATTTTAAAAATAGTAAAACTGGAGTTGGAGGGAGAGAAGCATTTGACAAATTCCAACATCCTCTCAAGATAAAATCACTCAAAAAGCTAGGAATAGAAGGGAACTTCTCAGTCAGATAACGGCCATCTACAAAACCCCACTGCTAACATAGTTAAAGGTGAAAGACTGGATGCTTTCGCCCTAAGATCAGGAACTCGATAAGGATTTCTAGTCTCAAGGATTCTATTCAACAGTGTCCTGGAGGTTCTAGTGAGGGCAATTAGGGAAGATAAAGAATTAAGGTATCCAGGTTGGAAAAAAAGAAATATCACTATTTTTATTCATTGATGACATAATGTTGTATGTAGAAAATCCTAAAGAATTCACCAAAAAAAACTATCACTTATTAGAATAAATGAATTGAGCAACAGTGCTAGATACAAAAATCAATTGTATTTTTATACACTTGAAATTATGAAATTGTAAATGAAGTTACGAAACAAATTCCATTTGCAATAGCATCCAAAAGAAAAAAAACATTTACGAATTAACTAAGCAAATCGTACAAAAGTCATACTCTGAAAACTACAAAATACTGCTGAAAAGAATTAAAGATCTAAATAGTTGGAAAAACATTCCTTGTTCATAGATCGGAACACTTAACATTGCTAAGATGGCAATACCCCCCACAACTGATCTACAGATTCAGTGTAATTCCCAATTAGAATCCCTGCTGACTTCTTTGTAAAAATTGACAAGCTGGTACTAAAATTCACATGGAGTTGCAAGAGACCCAGAATAGCCAAAAGAGACACGAAAAAGGAAGAACAAAGTAGGACTTATATGCCTCGATTTCAAAACTTACTACAAAGTGATGATAATCAATAAGGTGTGGTTCTGGCACTAGGATATACATACAGATCAAGGGAATAAAATTAAAAGTCCAAAAATAAACTACGATACCTATGGTCAACTGGTTTTTGACAAGGTGCCAAGCCCATCTGATGGGGAAAGAACAGGTTTTTCAACAAATGGTGCTGGGACAACTGGATAGCCACAGGAAAAAGAAACAGTACCCGTACTTCACATCCTATGTAAAAATTAGCTCACATGGATCAAGCCCTAAATATAAGAGCTTAAACTGGAAAACTTGGGGGTAAACCTACACAACCCTGAATTTGGCAAAGGATTCCTAGATGTGATACCAAAAGAAACAGCAACAAACACAGATAAATTGGACTTCATCAAAATTAAAAACTTTTGTTCTTCAAGGGACAACATCAGGAAACTGAAAAGACAACCCAAAGAATAAGAGAAAATATTTGCAAATCATATATCTGATAAAGGACTTGAATCTAGAATAAAGAACTCTTAAAACTCAACAATGAAAAAAGGACAAATAACCCAGTTTAAAAAAATGGGTGAAGGATGGCTGACCGAAAACGGCCCACATGATTCCATTCATATAAAATGTCCAGAACAGGGAAATACATGGAGACAGAAAGTAAATTAAAGCTGGGGATAAAGGGGGAGGGGGGTTTAGGGAGGGGGATCATAACTGAAGGGCATGGGGTTTCTTTTCAAGATTAAAAAAATGTTCTAAAATTAACTGTGGTGATGGCTGCACATACCTGAATACACAGAAAAACACTGTATTCTTTAAATGTGTAAATTATAAGATATGTGAATCTGTTTTAAAAAACCCAATCATACTTTCATTTTTCTTGTCTGTTGTTTTACAAATTAGTGTACAGTGAGTTTATCTAAAAAAGTTTTGTATTTACATAGATTTATACACCAGTCTTTCTCCTTATGATTTCTGGATTTGATGTCAGCTTAGTTATTTCTTGCTCCACTATTAACTGATATTACCCTGTCATATTTTATGTATTTTTGGAGATGTCTTACATTCTTTCTGGAAAACGGAATATGGATCAGTTACTTCACTCCCTGGTTTGCCTCCAAGGTTCTTCGAACTTCATTTCTATCCTCATGCTGCCTGTGTTACGACGTTTTCTCAGCGGACCTCATTTCTACCCTCACACACAAAAAATGGAAGCCCCACATTGCTTCTCACAACCTACCCCATTCCCCAAAACTTACCTAAAAGTATACCATCCATAGCTCTTAAGCAGCCTAAATTCTCTACACTTAATTTGACTTCCATTCTTTTCTGTCTTCTTAGCTGCTTGCTTAATCATCCCTTCTCTCCTGTCTCTTCGACTTCTCCCTCTACCTATCTCCCAAGCACATCAAGTTTATCCCTTAAGAGTCTGCCCCACAAAATTGTGTTGCCTCCCTCCATTATTTCTTGCCTTCCTGTTGTAGTGAAACTTCTTGAAAGTACAATTCACTCAATATTTCTTGTTCTCCAATCTCAGATTCAAACACTCATCTAGGGTACTGCAGACTGACTTTCCACCAAGTCATCACCTGTATTTGGGATTTTTAATCTGGTATCCATAGTTGGACTCCAAGGGACGGCAAATCTGAAATTTTATGTATATCAGCACTTTTTTGGGAATAATTTTTATAAGACTTAAAAGAGTGTTACAACCCCAAATGTTACCTACTTTTCTCAATGAAGGCAGAATGACCTTTTAAAATGCAAATATGATCATGTGACTGGCTTGTCTTTCAGTATTTCCCCATCACCTTGAAGACAAAACCCAAACTCTCATGGCATACAAGGTCTCCTTCAAGATGTGGCTCTTACCTCTTTAGCATAATCTTTCATCACTATCCCTAAGTCCTTCCCCCTACACAATTAGCATCCAGTCACAGCCAACCAGGTATGATGCCTAGAACTCATCATGCTCATTTGCCTCAGGGCCTTTTAGCATGCTTGTCCCCCATATGAAATCACCCATTTACACCTCTCTAAACTGGTCCTCCAAGACTCAGGGATTTCAACGGGAAATCATTTTCTGTTCTTTTCATAAGTGTTCCTTTTATTTGCATCTATGGCATCCTGTGTATATCTCTACAGTAACTTTTATCACAATTATAATTATTAATTTATCTTTCTTCCCTATAAAATTATAAACTCTTTAGATTAAGTATAGTATTTTCCATCTCCTATTTCTAGTATCTTACATATTTCCTGAATAAATCATACCTCATTCTCTTCTCAAACCCTGCAAACATTCTAAATTCAATATTTTAACAGTCTATGATTGCCAGATTTAATGTCTTTTTATTCCTTATCTAACTTAAACTGTCTAGTCCTTCCTTATCAGGAACATTTGACATAGTCTACCATATCCTCTTTCTCGAAATCCTCTGTTTGCCCTCCTAGATACTGTTCTTACTTGGTTCTTTTCTTACCTCACCAGCTGCTCCGAGTATCCTCTTTACCCTGACCTTTACATGTTGGGAGTGCCTCAGGAGTTAGTCCTCAAACTCTTCTTTATTTATACTCACTATCTAGATGACTTCCCAGTTTCACAATTTCAAGTCTATTTGCTGACAACTCTCAAATTTATATCTGGTTACACAGGTGGGTTCGCTTTATGAAATTTAACCTAGCTAAACACTTATGATTTGTACACCCTTTCATTCAAGTTTTATAGTTCAATAAGAGGTTAAGAAAAGAGAAAAAAGCAAAAAAGAGAGTAATGACTAGAATAATGTAAAGAATTGTTGAATCACCATACTGTACACCTGAAACTAATAAAAACACTCTGTTGATTAAACTTCAATTTAAAAAAAAGAGAAAAGAAAAAAATTGTGATGAACTCTTTAATAGGAGTCTCATAACCTACCCCAAAGCAAACTTTTCCAATAGTCTTCCTTTTCTGAGAGGAGTAAAACCCATCCTTCTAGCGCCTCAGGCCAAAATCCTCAGAGTGCTCCTTCTGCTTTTTCTCTTAACTCCAGTTAATCCATCTGCAAATTCTGTCAGCTCTATTTTCAAACATATCCCAAATACAAATATTTTCCACATCTCCCACTCTGATATGATGTCTCAACTGCAATAACCTAATTGGTCCCTGCTTGTAACAGAATGGTCCTTGTAAATATAGATCACATCATTTCCTCTTGCTTCCCAATTCACTAATTCAAATTTAAAGTCCTTTCAGTGGTCTCCTAGGTACTGCATGATCTGGCCCCAGCCATCTCTCTGATCTCATCCTCTGCCCTTCTTCCCTTTGTTTCACTCCGCTTGGTCATCTTGGCTTCTTTGCAGTCCCTTAAACATACCAAATGAGATTCTACTTAAGGCCTTTGCGCTTGCTGCCCCTCTCTCCAAATATTCACATAGCTTAGATCCTTAATTTCTTCAGATGTCAAATGTCATCATCATCAGAGAGGTTTTTCCTTCTGCTCTTTTAAAAACAGCAACACTACCCTTTCCTTATGTCTATCCATGCCTTAATTCTCTTCAGAGCATGACTGCCTGATATTTTATATATTTGATTATTGTCTTTCTCCCCCAATCAGAATTTAAGCTTCATAAGAGCAGGGACTTCATCTGTTTTATTCACCAGAATTCCCAGTATCTACAATAATGTCTGGAAGGTGCTCAACAGTATTACTGAATGAATGTAGAATGAATTTAACACTGCCTCTGTTTGATATTTCTGAATTCTATTTTCCTTAACCAGTCTTTCCATCTCTCAGTCTGAGTTGATTTCTTTCTCTCTGCTCTTTCATTACCTCTTAAATAAAGGCTGAAATCAGTACAAAGATTTTACAAACGTATATTAAGACAAGGAATACCCTAAACTTCAGAATAATAAAAATCAGTTTCCGATGAAACAAACCCTAGATTTCTGCAGAGTAACTTAACAATGGGTTTATAGGGGCGCCTGGGTGGCTCAGTTGTTAAGCTGCCTTCGGCTCAGGGCATGATCCTGGGGTCCTGGGATCCAGCCCCCCATCCGGCTCCTCCACCGGGAGCTTGCTTCTTCCTCTCCCACTCCCCCGCTTGTGTTCCTCTCTCGCTGGCAGACACTCTGTCAAATGAATAGAATCTTAAAAAACAAAAAACAAACAAAAAACCCCCCCAAAACAATGGGTTTATAAATGCCTTCCTGATGAAAGTAAGGTGTTGTTCTGGCTCTCAAAAAGGGATCAGCACATCCGGGTATAACTGGAATATAAATGATGTAAGGGGCTGTAGTTTGCCCAAAGCAGTATGTGAAACGGACCATAGGGACTTCTGAAATGATGAGCAGATGTGGAATTCCTACAGATAAAAACCAACAAATGACAGTTAACTTATATCGAGAGCTCTCTGTAGGTACTATGTACGCCTGGTACATGCATCATCTTACTAAATTTCACCACTTCTAGGAAGGGGGTACTATTATCGTCTCCATGGTACAGATGAGGGCATAGCCTTAGAAATGGAAGGTCCCACACGCAGTCACTGGACCCTACCACCTCCAACAGTGTGATGGGAAAGCGAAGTTTTCAGTACTTCTTTACAGCGCCCCTGTTCCAGACACAACCTTCTGAAACCCTCCAGTGCCCACCCTTTCCAGGCAAACGAGACAGAATGTGAAATGTGATTAACAGCGAAAAAGTCAGCGGTCATCCTCACCACCTCACCTCACCACCACCCGGGAGGCTGGAACCGGGAGCTGTGCTCGGTTCCCGGACTTGGCCAGTTCTCAGAAACAAGAATTCTGGCGTCCGCAAGACATTTCACGCGAACGCTCGCTTTCAGGCTAAAAGTTCAGTGCCTGTTACAAGTCGTCCGGCTCCAGTGACCATTGCTCTACCCGGAGCCCGCAGGCTCTAGGGCAGTTTCAGTCTCCGCGTTTGCATTTAGGACCCGCTCCCGGCGCAGCCCGGGCCCGGCAGCGGGTGGAGAACCCACCCACCACTTCCGCCCGCCCGCACCGCCCCCCACCGCTGCAGCCTGGGCCGGGGGGATCAGGAGGCGCGGGAGCAGCCTGCGTCCCCGCCTGTGGAAGGGCCTGGAGGAGGAAGAGGAGGGTCAGCAGTCCGCGCCCTCGACTAAGGGCCGGAGGAGGTGGAGGATGTGGAGGAGGAAAAGGGTGAGCAGCCCGCGCCTGAGAAAGAGAAAGAGGAGGAGGTGAGTAAAGAGCGCGCCCCTGCCTTTAGAAGGGCTGGAGAAGGAGGAGGAGGAGGGTGAGCCTCTCGCCCCTCCCCGCGTCCCTCCCCTCTTTCCCCTCCGGCCTCGGACCGGACGCCCGGGTCCCCCAGTCGCTGCCGCCACCCGCGCTTACCGGCCGTCCGGCTCAGGCCTGGGGGCGTCGGCCGAAAGTTCCCCGGCGCCGCCTGCATTGAGCGCGGAGGCCCGGCGGCTTCGCCTCCGCGGCCGGGGCTGCTTCTGGGCCGCCAACTCGGGCTCCATGGCGCGGGGGTGGGGTGGGGGGTGGGGCGGTGGCCGGGTGCCCTGGAGACCCGCTGGGACGGGCACCGCGCCCGACCACTTCTGCCCGGAGAGCAGTTCCTGTCAGGAGGGCGCCGCCACTGCTGCCGCCATCTTCCGGGGTTTGAAAATGGCGGCCGTGCGGCGGCTAGCCAATCGGAAGACAGCGGGCGGTTGCTGGGAAACGTGAAGTCCCGCCCCTTTGATCGGACGGTGGAAGGGATAGCCCTGCACACTAGTGGACCGCGTTGAATTTAGTTCAGACTCCATTTCTAAATCCCAAAGGCCCGATTCCTACTTCACCGTTCATTGGGACTTTGGCCACAGACCAGGACGAACTGGAAGCATTAGGTCTTTCTTAGTGGAGGGGTGGGGAGAAGAGAGATTGAAAGTGATGACCTAAACTGAGATTTGGTGGTTGGCCACATGCACGCTAAATTATTCATGTGAGATAAATCCCCAGTTACCACAGGTAATGGAAGTGTGTTCTTGGGGCCGTCTCTAGGAAACCGCTAAAATCTGATCGTGAGTCGCCCTAGGGAGAGAGAGCCCCTCATTGGCAAAAGGGAGTGAAGGTACCTTCACCCTCTTAAGTCTATGACAGCGGCAAAAAGCACATCAAGTGAAGGACCTTCTCAAATAAAAAAAGACGATCATTAAATAGCACTTTCTTTGATTTTAAATATTGCTTTTTGTGTGTCAAAGCCTTAACAAATTGTAAGAGATTTGACAGAGGAGGAAGATAAAATCAGTTTATTAAAATATCCCTAAGTAGTCAGACTATGAGTATTGAATTCTTTTTTTTTTACTTTCTAGTATTTCATAATTTTTTAAATCATGCGATGCTGAACTTGAATTACATTTATAACACAAGGAAAAATTCTTGTGTGATAAGAATCATGTTGAGATATTCTACCTTATCCTACCCTTCCCCCAAAATTAAAGAAGAAAGTATTGCTTTGCTGCAGTTACAGTAAAACAGTATGGGAATGCTGTCTAAGGAGCTGGGTGTTTTTTTTTTTTTTTTTAAGTCACTGTCGGTAAGAGTCAGAAAAAATAACTGACAGAGGAAACAGACCCGCAAAGACGTTTGTTTCGTGGAATAATCAGGCCGATTTGGAAACATCTGCAGTTATTATGTCTAAACAAATAGAAGACAAGATGGAAGATACAAGATTTCAAAAAAAACAACTTCTAAAAATGAAAAATTATAGTCATTACAATTGACAACTCAGTGCATCACTTTAAAAAAAAGGTTAGGTAAAGCCAAAAGAAGACAGTGGATGAAGGGGAAGATAGCTGGAGAAATTAAGCAGGATATGGCACAGAGGTACAAAGAGATTGTGAATATGAGATGTTCAGAGATGTATAAGCTACA
The DNA here is from genome assembly GCF_002007445.2 of Ailuropoda melanoleuca. NCBI lineage: Eukaryota > Metazoa > Chordata > Mammalia > Carnivora > Ursidae > Ailuropoda > Ailuropoda melanoleuca. Next base: position 4,536,379 of record NC_048232.1, on the reverse strand, counting down.
GTAAAAACGTCTAACAAAAAGAAGCGGAAAGCGAAAACGGGAGGAAGACAATATTCAAAAAGATCATGGCTGAGAACTCTCTAAAACTAAGAAAGACATGAATCTACAGATCATTAAGCCTAACAAATCCAAAGCCAGACAGATAAATCCACATAAAGACACATTATGGTAAAACTAAAGAAACCAAGGACAAAGATACATTCTAAAGCAGCCAGAGAGACCTTACAAGGAGCAATTTTTATACCAATGGCTTCTCATAGGCAGGAGCAGGGGCCAGAAGCCAGTGGACTCAGGGAGAAATGCTGACACAGAATTCCATACCCGGTGAGATACCTTTCAGGAAGTTGGGTGAAATAAAGGCATTTCAGAGAAAAGCAAAGGAAAAAAAGTAATTGAAAGACCGCACTCAAGGAAATTGTGAAGGATTTACTTCAGACACAAGTTAAAAAAAAAAAAAAGTGAGAGGGAATGAAAAGCAAAGAAAATGGTAAAACAAGCACTGATTTTTATGAAACAACAACAATAATGCCCTGTAGGCTTAAATACATTTCATTGGTACAAAAGAAAGGATGCCAAAAGATAACCTAGAACATGGGGACAAAGAGAAATAAGATAAAAGCATAAAATAAGATATCTAAATCCAGTTATATTAGTTATTACATTAAATATAATGGACTAAATTCTTCAATTAAAAGATAAATAGGAAAAATTCAGTTATATTATGGTTACAAAGGACACATCAAAAACATGAGAATACTGAAAAGTTTTTAAATTCTTAAGAATGTAAAATGATGGAAAAGACATTCAGACGCTAACCAAGAAACTATATTAAAGTAGTAATATTACTATTCAATAATAAAGATTCAAGGCAAAATCATTCATAGATATAGTCATTTTAAAGTGATAGAATGTTTCAATTCCATAGAAAATCTAATAATCTAAAATTTATGTGTTCTTAATAATGTAGCCTCAAAATATATAAAGCAAAAATTGTCAGAGAAACAATAGAACAATCAACAATCATAATGGAAAAATTTAACACATCTCTAAAATGAATCAATACTCAAAATTTGGACTACACAGTAAATCAGTTTGAAACGTGTATATAAAACATTCCATCCAACAAACTGCCCAATACACATTCTTTTCAAGCGTTCACAGAACATTTTCAAAAATTGACCATATAGCAGAACATAAAGGTTGTCTTGACACATGTATACAGAGAGAAATCATTTAGAGTATGTTCTCTGATCTTAATTCAAATAATCAAAAATAATGGTATAAGTGTATGTTACATATAATAATATCACCATTTAAAATAGAACAAATAATAAAATTAGGAAAAACCAAAACATAGAAAATCCCCATACATTTGGAAGTGATGGTCACGGTCAAGACACACGAGTAGGAGGTGGGAGGTGAAAAGGATACTTTTTTAGTTTGCTCTATGTCCCCAGGGATTGAGTCTTATTTAAAGAGAAGATACTCATGCAGTACTTATGCCTAGAAAAAGCTATTTGCTGTTGCAGCAAATTTCACTCGTACTCTTTCCTCATCCATGCTCCATACATTCTTAATCCAGGAGGAGGATCTTTTTAAGAAGTCAGTTGTTACTTTTAACCAAAACAGGTTTAAGTTGCAAGTAGAATTTGGGCAAGCTCTAATGACGCCACCTGGAGTTGTGCACAGAGCATCTCAGGCCGTTCAGGTCCCGCACGGCCGCTTTGGGAACGAGAACAGAAAAACTTGAAGAAGGGGCTGTACTGCTTTAAATGAAGCAGGTGTCCCAGCCCTCAGGTGGAGTCATTTCCTGCCCTGTGATAAAGGCTGCCTGGGCGTGGGGCTCCTCATTACCGCGGGCCAGCGGGGGCACCTCCAGATCAGCATGGTAAGTGGCTAGGGTCGTTGTACGTGGTCACGGTGTTGTAGCAAATACTCATCGTATGTGGCCCTCTTCCCCACCACACCATCCTTAATAAATTAATACAAGAGAAGAAATGTTTAAGGACGCATTTGTTTCTTTCAGTAACTGTGTTTCAGGCAGATTTGGATGAGCTCTCATCTGTTCATCTGTGGTTTTGCGGCTTTTAGGAAGAGCTTAGTGGATGTGCATGTTAAAAACTGCTTTTAACTGAAGTATAGAAACAAGAACTCCTCCTTCCTTTAGTTCTACATTTGTTTTAGACCTGCTGTGCTGATTTTTCTGTAGAAATCAATTGCTTTGCTTTTAGTTATGCTTTTAGAGTTTCTGGGGACTTCAGACCCAGGTCGTCGTTGCTAAGCTCATAAATGCACAGCAGGGTAAAGTGCACGGACATCTCCTCGTCCTCTCTCGAGTTTCCTTCTTGGGAGATAACAATGAACATAGTTACTTACAGTAATTCCTGTTTGGGAATCATCTCTTAAGATCTACTTTTCTCTTTAATGTCTTATGTGCTAGTCCTAGTAGTTTTTGGTATCTTAGAATTTAAAATTCTTAAATGGAAGCAGCCTTTCAGACTGCTTTCTCATCTTTGATGTTTCCACCCCCTTGGACCTTCTCTCTCCGATATTTTAAGGATGTTGGAGTTGTTTTGCTTGTCAACATTATGCCTTCCTACGTGAGGGATCCCTGTGGTCACGGAAACATTCTGTAGCTTGACTAAATTTCGGTATTCTCGGGGTAATATTGTTCTGTATTGCCTTGCAAGATATTTACGCTGGGGAAAATGGGTACGGGGTACATGAGATCTTTATTCTTTCTTACAACTGCATATGAATCTACTACTTATCTTTATCTCAAAATAAAAAGTTAATTAGAAAATTGTGCCTTCCTAGTAATTCAGATAAGCATTGTAGCAGCTAATGTGCTGTGATTGATAATAATGATATTGAATGGGCAGTTTACAATCTTACTTTATAGTGTGGCTAATGTTTCACAGAGAGTTTGGAAAGGAGGGTATGTCTAAGAGAAGAAGGTGAAGATAACCTTCTATGCCCTGGGACACTGTTATGTCATAAACTCAGCTGCTTCTCAAACCAAGAAGGGTGTGATTGGTCCTTCTTGGGCCAAGTGTCCCTGCCAAGTTCAGAAAGGACAGTATCACTCCTATGTCTAAACCCCTTGGGTAACAGACCGTGTGAAGAGCAGCAATTGCTTTTCTACGTTGGTGATTATTTTTACTGTGAGTACTTGGAGCAAATGCGTGTGCATTGCCCCCCAACCCGGGGCCTGCGTAGTAAGCCGGGGCATGCTGTGGGAGAAATTGACATGTAAATGGCTCAAATGATGGGGAAACTATGAAATGCAACCCCCCCCCATTGAGCATTTTTACCTAAATATTGGGAGTTTTTATCTGGTTACAGTAGCTAAAGTACTGAGATCATTTGCAGTCCAGCAGATATGGTAGGAATGAAGCTGAGCTTTGCAGACAAGCATGTTAGAAGCTTGTTTATGATGGAACATGCTGTTTGATTTTTTTTTATGTGCTGGACAGAGGTTGTAATCCTGGTTGGTGCTGAGCGAGGTGCTTCCTGAATTGAGCTCATAGCCTTTGTCATCAGAGACCCATAGTTGCACAGAGAAGAAACAAGGGGGGAGTTCTACTCAAGTACTGAACTTGAATTCCTCATAAAGCAGAAAGGGCGGTGTTAGGCTTTGGGAATCAAGGAGACAAAGTACGAGGGCTTGATGTGGTGGGGCAGGAACGGAGTCCAAGTCGGATTGCAGGGCTGTGGCCAGCCCTAGCTCCCTCCCTCCCTGGACTAGTGGTTGAATCTCAGACCTTGTCGAGGGAAAGAGCAGCCTGGACAAGGGCAGGGCTGCCTATCAGCTCAGCAAGCCAACAGCGGGCAGGGCCCCCGTGAGATGGAGAACAGGCTTCTCACCCCACCAGCCCCCCTGCACCGACCCATCCCACACCCGCTGGCAGCCAAAACCCAACAACATTCAAATGCGTGCTTGTTGCCCTTGCGGTTTTTTAGGATCTTTTTCTTTCCTTCTCTTAGATGAGTAGATATTCGTGTCTGTTTAAAGGACCAGAACAGTCACTGGCCTTTAAAAAGAAAGGAGAATGGTGATTTAAACGGGGGAAGGGAGAGTGGAGGCTGATGAGGGTGATAGAAAACAGTGGCGTTTGAACAGGGAAAAAAAAAATCACTGCCCAGATGTAACTATAGTTAATATTTGATGTGTTTTAAAGATCTTTTTTCTATGCTTATTTTTTAATGTATTTGATAACATACCTTATATACAATTATATGACTTGCATACCTTCTACGTCCTTTTCATCATAAGCTTTTGCCATGTCATAAAATTGGGGGGGTAAACTTCTAAGAGTTGTAAGGGTTGCATAACTCTTTCTTCAAATGCCCAACAAAAGGGAATGTAGATTGGTTCTTGATCCTCACTCTTATAAATAATAATACTGTGAATGCCCTTGTGCCTAAATCTTTGCATTTTTAGATTTTTTTTTTTTTTTTTTAAAGATTTTATTTATTTATTCGACAGAGATAGAGACAGCCAGCGAGAAAGGGAACACAAGCAGGGGGAGCGGGAGAGGAAGAAGCAGGCTCATAGCAGAGGAGCCTGATGTGGGGCTCGATCCCAGAACTCCGGGATCACGCCCTGAGCCGAAGGCAGACGCTTAACCGCTGTGCCACCCAGGCGCCCCTGCATTTTTAGATTTTTAAAAAAATAATTTGTTTATGTCATTTGTCTGTTTATCTACTAACTATCTCAAGTGTTTGGTTGGTTTTTAAAGGTTTTATTTTTAAATAATTTCTATACCCAGCTTGGGGCTTGAGCTTAAAACCCTGAGGTCAAGCGTCACATGCTCTAGTAACTGAGCCAGCCAGGCGCCCCTCAAGTGTTTTTTTTTTAATTAATGTACATAAAATTGCATTATTGATAGCCACTAATATGAAGAACTATATATGAATCATTTTTTGTATACATCATCATTCTTATTTGTTTATTACAATATTGAGTTTTTACACTTTTGGGTTGTGAATCTATTACATGTTTCCTTGGTAAATTTTCCACTAATTTTATGCTTAGAACATCCGTCCTTCTTTAGAGCACATATGGATAGTAAATATAAAATCTCAAGATACGAAAAGGTAACATCTTTAAGTGCAATGGGTTTTAATATATGTGAAGGTTATACATTGATTTTTGGTTTTATTTCTTTCCGGTAACTAATAGTCCAGCTAAGATTTTTCTGGGTGAGGCAGCTTAATTATATATATATATACATGTATATATACATGTATATATATATATATGTAGAGACATTCTTAACTCAAGCTTAGCCCATTACACAGTAAGTCCTTAACTTACGTTGTTGAAAGAACTCTTTCGGTAAAATGGGAGTCCTTGGTTCAGTTGTTCTTAAAGTGTACCTGTGTCCTGGTTTTTGGTTTCCATGAGACACTTCTAATTAGCCTTTGGCTTTTGTGAGCTTGGTCTCTATCGATTGTGAGCGGCATTACTGAGTGACCAAGCTCATGTATCTACAAAGGCTATTAGCTCTAACTTCCCATGGCTTATTTCAGAGGGAGTGCCTTTCCATCCACATTGGCCAAGCTGGTATCCAGATTGGGGATGCTTGCTGGGAACTCTATTGCCTGGAACATGGAATCCAGCCAGATGGCGTTGTTCTCAACAGTGATCAGCTGGAAAGTGCAAACTTGGAGCATATGGATACATCTTTCAATACCTTTTTTTGTGAGACGAGAGCTGGGAAGCATGTGCCCAGAGCACTCTTCATGGATCTGGAACCCGCAGTTATAGGTAACGTAAGGCTTGCATTCAACTGTACTTAACCAGGTCCGTGCTCAAAGCAAACAAATCCAGTACCAGTGGATGGGATCATCAGATTATATGAATCTATCTGAATAGGATCATGGGGACATTTTAAAGATCTAGAAGTTCGCTTCATAACCACTTAAGGTGATCGGCATGAAAACATACCCAGAGGGAATACTTGCTTAGCCTTCTTTTTCTGTGTGATGAAACAAATTCAAACCTTGTTAGTTTCTCCACACACATCTATTGTCACAGAAGATTAAATCTTTTCTTGGATTTGAAAGCCAGTTGCTAGAAGTTTCCAACAAAGAATCTGAAATTTGGCATTACCTGAACATGATTCCAAACAGGCAAGGAGCCAAACAAATCCTCCAATTGTGGGGAATCAGTACAATTTTATGATTATTAATGGCAGACTTTGTAGTGTCTTGTCCAGAAATAGCATGGCGGCTCGATTCCAAGAGCAAGCATCGCATGAGCACAGGCAGAAGTCCATGGGATTTTTATAATCTAGCCTCGGAAGTCACAGTATTTCACTGTCATTGTCTGATGGCTTAAGACCATTACAGAGATCCACCCAGGGAGGGAATAGAGACTTCACCTCTTGATGTGGAAAGAGCAAGGTTCTAGAAGCACATGAGAGATGGAAAACATTCTTGTGGCCGTCTTTGGAAAATGCAATCCTTACACACTGGATTGGAGTTCATTTCCTTATTGAAACCAGGTCGGATCAAGTAACTGATGGTGAAAGTAGATCGACGTCCATGGGAAGGAAAAGATGGAAAATGTTAGTGCGAGGGGAGGGTAAGAACTGCCTAGACCAGGACGCCTATATGCAGTTTCCATGTTTGCTGGATGTGAAAGGATTAAAAATACGGAAATGTTGGTGGCTTCAGGAATAGGTGAGATTTGTATGGAGGGTAAGAGAGGCAGCTACATTGTCTTCTGACTTGAGTTCTAAGTGTCCGAAGAGAATATCTAAAATTTTTTTTCAGACAAATGGGGGTTTGTAATTGTGAGTGTTAACTGAATTCTGGTATCCCAGCAACCTGGACAGGGTGGAATATGTCCCCAGAGGACTTTGGTGAATGTAGCTAAAGAAACAGCATGAGAGGGCACATCTCAGTATTATGAATGCTAGAGCAGATATTTTAACTTGCGCCAATCCGAAGATGCTAGGCAAATAGGAGACTTAGGACCTGGAATCAGAAGCTAATATGCAAGTCAGGGCAGAGATACATGGCAGGAAGAGACCATAGGAAACTCCCCAATCCTCTAGAATACAGGGAATAGAGAGAGGGGAGCTTTGTGGATCTGGAGCTGGCCCAAACAAAGAGGCATAAGCTCCAGGTTTTAGGAGAAGGCGCTAGTTTTCCTTGTTCTGCTCAGCAAATTAGAGACCCTCACACATGCAAGGCACTGTTCTTGACGTTGGAGGTGTATATACCCTCAGTCTTCGTGGAGCCTACATTCTAGTGGCGTGCAGACCTATAAAAACTATACTGTGTGCCTGATGGTGATCAGTGGCATGGAGAAGGATAAAGCAGGGCCACAGGGATAGGGAATGTTGTGGATGATGGGAGGTGTTTTTTCTAAAGGAATGCCGAGGAAGGCCTTGCAGAGAGGGTGACATGTAGAGATCTGAAGGCAGTGAGGACATGAACCTTACCTCCCTGGAAAAGATCGGAAAAGATTTTATGGACAAAGTGATATTTATTTGAGTCTTGAAGACTGGGTAAGAGGGTTTTAACAGTTCACAGGTGAGAGAGGATGGAAAACATGAGCAAAGACATGTTCAGACACCTGTGAATATTGTTTCAGCTTGAAAAGAGGGAGGATGTTGATATAGCCGAGTCACAGAAGACATAAACTGGAGTGGAGGCTGACCATGGAGTTTCCTTGAATAATATCTGTGGTGTGAACCTGGTAGGAAATAGGGGGCCAGATTGAGAACTGTAATCCAGTAACGTTAATCACAGAGATTTATTCATGAACATATTCAGTGTTTCTTTAGCACCTGCTATGTGCCACGTACTGATCTAGAAAGAGAGTGGATAGGAGAAAATTACAAGGTTTTTGTGATGTGTGGACTGAGAATGGAGAAGAGAACACAGATTTGAGAGACGTCCATGTAAAACGGAGCAACGGATTACATGAATGTTCTGGAGAGAATTCAGAGGTGCCACCCAGACTTCACCATTTCAATAATGGGATTGAAAAATGAGATTGGAATTCCAGAGGGGGGACCTAGATTTGTGGGAGTAGATACGTTCCATTTGGGCATGAGGGATTTGAAGCGTCCACAGGTTGGTCCTCGTAGAAGATGGGGAACCAGAGGTTTTCAGTGAGAAGTTATCCTGTGGAGATGATACTAAAAGACTGTGAAAGTAGCTGATCTTGTCCAAAGCCAGCCCGAATGGTTTTAGAATGAAGGAAAGGTGAGTTTTAGTTGTGTTTGTGGAGTAGAATTCTACTGAAGGTGTTTGTAGGCAGAACAAAGGGGGAGGAAAAGGGGGGGGAGGATTCAGAGGAGTGAGGGGACCTATAGCACTGAGAGGGTGGGTCGTGCATTTCCTTCTCTGAGGTAGAGACTGAGGATTTTGTGGCAAGGAGGAAGGTGTTCATTGAGGAGTTCCGTGATTGGAATAATGGGGTGATGCTGTGTGAGAACTCAGAAAAAGGAGAAGAGGTTTAATACACATTTAGAGAAGAGGACAGTGGGTCAAGGGAAGCATGAAGGGTGTGCTGAGTGGGGCCTGAAGGGGCCGAGAGCACAGCTGGGGTGGGTGGTGCCCATTATGTGCAGAGCAGGTTGAGCAGGGACGTGAGGCTGGTGGCAAGCGCATGGCTCTGATCACAGGGCCAGGCTGTGTGAGCAGACCAGTGAAGCCAACGTGAAGGGAGGAGGGGTGGAAGAAGAAAACGCTGGGAGTTCCAGGTCGTGGCGAGAAAGAATTCAACATCATTCAATGAATTCATTGAACATTCATTCAGGAGGAACATAGAGATGAATGAACGTCCATCCCTTCTATCCCTTCCCGCTCACTGTCCTCGTGAGTTCAGTCCATTTTAACAAAATATTGTAGACTGGGGGCTTAAACCACAGAGATTTATTTCTTACTGTCTGGAGATGGGAAGTCCAAGACCAGGGGGACAGCGTGGTTGGTGTCTGACAAGCACTCTCTCCCCGATTTGCAGACAACTGCCTTCTCACTGGGTCCTCACATCTGGTCTCTTGCAAGGGCACTAACCCATTCACGAGGGTCCCACCCTCATGGCCCAGGCACCTCCCAAAGGCCCCACCTCCTAACATTATCACACTGCAGGGAGGGCTTCAATGTATGGATCATGGGGACACACGCACATTCAGTCCTCAGCAGCTACTGTTCATTAGCAAGGAACCACACAGGTATTTTCCTATAATCCTTTCAGCAATTCCGTCAGGAAACCTTATTGCTGTCCTGTGTTAACAGATGAAGAAGCTGAGGCTTGGGCAGGTCATGGAAGTGGCCTTAGGTCATTGAGCTGTAAAGGGCAGAACTGGGTTTGACCCCCGGTTTGTCAACTGATAAAAAGCCATTCTCTTTTAACGAAAAAGCAACATAAGCTAGTGGAGAAGAAAATGTAAATGGTCGTAGCAACACTAACACACGTGTTCAGTTGAGCCATATAAAATTCCCCATGGTCAGTTATTTTTTACCTAAAAAATGTCAGTATCCTCTGATGCAACCTAATAACAATAGAAATGTCTGTGAGGTGCAGAGGTATTCCCGAGGAAGGGATGAGTAGCCGGGGAGCCATCAGCCATCTATGGCTGAGGGAGCAGCGTTGACAGCTTCCCAGAGGTGTGGAGGAGCACCCACCTTGAACAGGAACAGGGTGTGAGTAGGAGAGTGATGGGGACAGGAAGCTGGAAAGACTGTTGAGCTGGGTCATGGGCAAGCTGGGGGAAGTGAGGAAGTGTGGTTGGTGAAAGGATTTTGCAACTTTAAGATTTTGTCGGGAGGACAGTTGTGAGTGATTTCAAGTGGAATGGAGATGAATAGCATTGGAAGTAAGGAAGCAAGGGGCCGTCAAATAATCATGTTTAAAAACCACTGAACTCCCTGAGGGTGCTGGTTAAGGACACTGGGCCAGATGCTCATGTCTCTGAGCCAAGTGGAGAAAGTGCCAGGAAGTGAGAGTGGACAGTTTGGGTGTACTCGTAAAAATGGCAGTGCTATAATCACTGATCTCCAAGAAAGTGGTTTTTACCGAAGAATTTTCAGAATGACCTTCAAGATCTCCATTGGACATTACCATGAAGAAGCAGGCTTCCAAAATTCCAGAAATTCCCTTTAAGCCTGAACTCAGCCTTATAGCTGCAGGATAGTCTGCCCAGAGTCATATGCCCACTGATGTCTTGTTTATAAATACGTCTTTTAAAACTCTTCACTTTGGTGGGTTTTTTGGTTTGTCTTTTTGTTTACTTTTTTGGTGTGGGTATGTTAGTTAAGAGTCCTTTAAATCGATTTTAGTAAATTTCAGTATTTGGGGGTATACAAAATTATGGTTAGAAGTTCATGGTCATGGACAGGAGAGCAAGGTGAATTGAGAGAGCTGTCTCGTTCTTAGAAATGGAGTGTGTTTCCTCTTGGGCAGTGAGCTTCTAGGATTATCTATAGGTATCTGGTGATGAGGCTGATGCGGGATTAACATAAGTACATGTCATGAAGCCAATTGTGTCATTATTATTGATAACGTTGTTGTATGGGCTGTGCATTGTGCCCTAAGATCTCATGTAATCGTCCTAGGAGCTCCGGAGGGGGGGGGTGTCTTGTCATCATCCTTATATGCGAGGTGAGGTGGAGATTTAGGGGTGCTAAGGAACTGGTGGATAGCTGAGTGAAGAAGGAAACCATGAACGTGGGAAACAGATTGCTTCTCTTGAATACTGTACAGCATAGTGTCCCTCTGTAACCAGGGCACCGTTCCCAGAGCCTGCTTGGCCCTCAAACCCTGTTGCGTAATTCTGTAGGAATTGTGCTATCTGGGTAGTTCTAGGCCTGGGGAGCAGGACGTGGGCCCGAGACATGAGTGTTTGGGTATTTTCTCATTATGTGAGCAGGTTTTTAAAAGGAGGAAAACCAGGCAGGAGTTGCCCTTGGCTGTGTTGAGGACTGCCAGCATCTTAACCCCAATTTCCCTGCTTCATGAGTTTATATCAACCTTATTCGAGTTGGGTGGGCATTTGAGCTCATTACACCTTCTTTGTTAAAGTCTCTGTTACAGTAGATGAGTAATAATTTAGATTGGTCCACTTTTCTCTGCTTTTCTGGCACTCAACTGGCTATTTGTAGATAGAAATACTGGTCTTAGAATGCCAGAGTGTCACAGGGTGTGTGATGGTTTGAAGAGTGTCTCTGTGTCCACCTAGAACCTCAGATTATGCCTTTACTTGGAAATAAGTTCTTTGCCGATGTACTGACTTGATGTCCTATGGATTGGGGTCAGCCCTAACTCCACGGGTCTGTGTCCTTATGAGAGGAAGAGGGGACCCAGTCAGGGGGAGCGGGCATGCGTGATGGAGGCAGGCACGAGTGGTGCCACCCCAAGCCGAGGAACCACTTCTCCCTGAGACCTCCGGTAGGAACCAGCCCTGCCAACACCTTGACTTTGGACTTCTGGCATCCTGAACTGTGAGAGAAAACATATATCTTGTTTTCAGCCACCAAGATTGTAATTTGTTACAGCAGCTGTAAGAAACTAACAAAGGGTCTACGTTGGGAAAATGTGCTTTCAACTTGTCTGAAGTGATGACACTGTTCCTAGACTAAGGAAGGCCAGCTCAGCGGTTGGAAGCCCCTTCTTTAGTGCAACACTGGGGAAAGGAGGGTCAGGTGCTGGGCTGTGCAGCCATTGGCAAAGGGTTAGCAGTTGAAGGCAGTGGAGTGCGCTGACCCATGTCCCCTCTGCAGATGGGATTCGAGCCGGCCGGCACCGCTCTCTCTTCCACCCAGAGCAGCTCGTCAGCGGGAAGGAAGACGCCGCAAACAACTATGCCCGCGGTCGCTACTCTGTGGGGTCCGAGATCATCGACCTTGTGCTGGAGAGGATCCGAAAGCTGGCAAGTCGCCCTTTCTCCCTACCCGGGGGCCGTACCTGAGTGCCTGGGATCCGCCTTCCAAACGGCACCCGTGCTTCCTACCACCCGGGTCACCGCCACCAGCCTCTCCCACAGAGGCTCCAAGCTGGGCAGCACCTAGATATTGGCTTTGATGACGCTGTGTAATGCAGGAAGGGTGAAGGAAACCTTTACACTTACTGCAGCCCCACCTACTCTTTTTTTAGTTTAGATTTATGCGGAAATATTTTTTTTCAGCTGCTTTATTGAGATATAACCGACACATAGCAGTGTGTACAGCATGATGATTTTACACTTATACTGCACAGCGATTGCCACAGTACTTTGTGTGTGTGTGTGTGGTGACAACATTTAACACCCATTCTCTTAGCAACTTTCAAGCAGACGGCACGGTATTGTTAACCATTAACTCCCAGAACGGACTCCTCTTCCACCTGGAAGTTTGTGTCCTTTGACCAACATCTCCCCGTTTCCCCACCCACAGCCCCTACCGTATACTGTGCTCCTTTCTGTTTCTATGAATTTGACATTTTTCGATTCCACGTGTATGAATGGGATGATACGGTATTTGTCTTTCTGTGCCTGACTTAGTCACTTGGCATAAAGCCCTTAAGGTCCATCCATGCCGTCCCAGATGGCAGGATGTCCCTCTTTTTAATGACTAGCCCCCCTCTATTCTTGCTTCTGCCCACTCATCATGGCTCACCTTGCTAGCACAGACTTCCAAAGCATCCCAACACTTGTCCTTTACCAGTAGCATCCGTTATTCGTGACGTTAACAGGAGACACATCCTACCTGGAGATTAGTTACTCTAGTTACTGACGGTGAACTCTTCTCTAAGGACGTGCGTCTGGAAAATCCTTTGTCGAGTACATATTTTGGTGTCTGGCATCATCCTTAAGCAATACAATGCCTTTTATGCCAGTGTGGTAGATTGGATGTACAAGTGGTAGGCACTCCATTTCCTGGAGGGGCGGAGGGAGTAGGTTGCTTCAATATTTTGCCATCTTGTTTGTTACTGAGAAAGACCTTGCTTTAGGTCACATGCAGATACGTTCGTGGAGGGCAGCTAAAGACAGGTGAATATTTATGCTTTCCTTCTAGTGAAATTCTAAAGCGCTTCCCTTACTCCAGAGGTAAGCACTCACGTGTGGTACTGGAGCGTTAACAATGGGACACCCGTCCTTTCTGAAAGCTTTCTTTGTTCGGGGGAGCTTCCCATCTCCCCTCTACCACTGCTTGTGGGTTCCCGTGGCCCAGGTCTCACCCTCCTTTGCTTCCCCAGGCAGAGCAGTGCAGTGGACTCCAGGGATTTTTGATCTTCCGAAGCTTTGGAGGAGGCACCGGATCGGGATTGACGTCTCTCTTAATGGAGCAGCTCTCGATAGAATACAGCCGGAAGACGAAACTGGAGTTCTCTGTCTATCCGGCCCCCAGGATCTCCACTGCTGTAGTGGAGCCTTACAACTCCGTCCTCACCACGCACTCCACCCTGGAGCACGCGGACTGCACCTTCATGGTGGACAACGAGGCCATCTATGACATCTGCCACCATAAACTTGGTGTCGAGCGCCCCTCTTACGCCAGCATTAATAGGCTGATAGGTCAGGCGGTCTCTTGCATTACTGCTTCCCTCCGGTTTGAAGGGCCCTTGAATGTGGACCTCATTGAATTCCAGACCAACCTAGTACCTTATCCAAGAATACATTTCCCCATGACAACCTTCGCCCCCATCATCTCTGCAGACAACGCCTACCGCGAGGAGCTCTCTGTGTCCGACATCACCGCTGCTTGCTTTGACTTCTCCAATCAGCTGGTCAAGTGCGACCCTCGGCTGGGGAAGTACATGGCCTGCTGCCTACTCTACAGAGGGGACGTGGTCCCCAAAGATGTGAATGCAGCCATTGCAGCCATGAAGTCAAGGAACTCTGTGCAGTTTGTGGACTGGTGTCCAACTGGCTTCAAGGTGGGCATCAACAACCAGCCACCCACAGTGATGCCAGGAGGGGACCTGGCCAAGGTCCAGCGGGCCGTGTGCATGCTGAGCAACACCACGGCCGTCGTGGAGGCCTGGGCCCGCCTGGACCACAAGTTTGACCTCATGTACGCCAAGAGGGCGTTTCTGCACTGGTACATCAGGGAAGGCATGGAGGAAGGCGAGTTCTCAGAGGCCCGGGAAGACTTGGCCGCTCTGGAGAAGGATTACGAAGAAATGGGACAAAGTTTCTGATGGAAACGTAGCCGGGGAGAATGAGTGTTAAGTCAAAGTGTCATTATGTACTCTTGGTAGGTAGAGTTCCCCTGTTTACAAGAAACTGGAAACCAAATCAAGCAAGACCCTAAGCTCTGCACTAAATCAGATGGGTCAGTATCAACAATGAGCTCATAGTTCCTTGTCTGTTGGTTCAGCACGGCTACCTGTGAACCCCCCAGGTTTGGGGTCCTTTGAGCGTCTGGATCATGTCCATGTTTCTTTTCTTTCTTTCTTTTTTTTTCTTAGAATGGAAACCTAGCTTTATTCTTTGCATTTTCAAAAAAAGATGATGAAACCCTAAAGTCAGTGCTTTTGCTTTCCCTTTTTTTGCGGTGTTAAACAGCACATGTTAATTACTCATGTTATTTCCCCCCTGTTTATATTTTGTACATTGATTAAATAATGAATCTTTTCAGTATCATTTTTTCTTTCTTCCAAAGGTGGGCCTTAAGGTCTTAGTTTGCTTTTGATACAAACAAATAGCAAGACTATTCTTGGGTCTTTCAAAAATTTGCATCTGTGTTCCTGTGGGTCAGAAGGTGAAAAGTTAGCCCCCCATCGTTGAAGAGACGTTTTTGAAGTGTGGCCGGCAGAGTCCTGCATCAGAACCAGTGGAGAGGTTTAAAAAAAAATTAATGGAATTCATTTTTGGTATTAAATTATCCCACTTTCAAACAAGTTGTAACTTAAAATGGAAAAAAAAAGTTACAAATGCATTAAAACATCAGCCTCATTTTTATTATCCGCGGTGTTTAGTCTGACTAATCACTGGAATTCAGGTGAACTAGGCCGTACAAAGGTGCTCACTGGGGTGTACGTGTTGCTCTTCAGCTGATGGTAGACAGTTTCCAGGGGCCTCATTCAGCTGTGGTGTTACCTGGCAGCCTTGGTCCGCCATCTGTGCTCTCTTGGCCCCAGCGTGGTCAAGGCTTTTGGTTCAGGTGGATATCTGAGGGTGACAGCCACTAAAGCCTTGGCTGAAGGCGTAAAGATGAGGGTCGTATTGAGAGATCTACCAAACTGCAGTACAACCACCTTCTTATTGCGTGGACCCAGACTGGGCCACTCCACCTTTAACGGTTTCCTGGTAGATGCTCTTATTACTAATATCACTGCCCTGGCCTTCCAGAGCTCCATTCACACGATGTACCATTTTGCCTGTGTTCCACTCATACGGTGGCACCATGGAGGCCACTGAGCACACTTCGGTGGAAATGATGTCTAGACACTTCAAGACATGCCTGTCAAGAGGTGGTTTTCCAGGTCACCCATCAGTGAGTTTTGCTCAGTCCTCAAGTCTCAAAGCGTTTGGCTGGATCCCCGTTGCTCTCTACATCCAAGGCCCTCTGCCAAGGGCTCAATCTATGTTGACACTAAAACAACTTCATACCAGAGTTCCCTTTGGAACCTGAGGCCTGTTAAACCTGAGATGTGCCAAGACGTCCAGGATAATAATAAGGAAAGGAATGATTCTCATTCCTATGTCTCTGACCTGCTGTGATCAAATATTTGGAGGAAAGTAAAAATAAATAAATAAATAAATAAATAAATATTTTTTCCTACACAGAAAGGAGTGATTTGGTGCCCTCTGTCACTTTCCCCGAATCCAACATAGACCAACAGTGGACTTTGTGGCTCTATAAGCATGAAAGAAAACCTTCAATGCTTGAAGGAGCCTATATCCAAATTTATGGGGTTCTCTTTTTCAACTAACCTATGTGTCTTATGCTTGCATTTTAAATCTTTTTTTTTTTTTTAAGATTTTATTTATTTATTCAACAGAGATAGAGACAGCCAGCGAGAGAGGGAACACAGGCAGGGGGAGTGGGAGAGGAAGAAGCAGGCTCATAGCGGAGGAGCCTGATGTGGGGCTCGATCCCACAACACCGGGATCACGCCCTGAGCCGAAGGCAGATGCCCAACCGCTGTGCCACCCAGGCGCCCCTATGCTTGCATTTTAAAATCCTCTGTCTTGGGGCTCCTGGGTGGCACAGCGGTTAAGCGTCTGCCTTCGGCTCAGGGCGTGATCCCGGCGTTGTGGGATCGAGCCCCACGTCAGGCTCCTCCGCTATGAGCCTGCTTCTTCCTCTCCCACTCCCCCTGCCTGTGTTCCCTCTCTCGCTGGCTGTCTCTATCTCTGTCGAATAAATAAGTAAAATCTTAAAAAAAAATAAAATAAAAAATAAAATCCTCTGTCTTATTCGGTAATAAATAAAGATATTTGATGACCTAAATAGAATGGACATTTCACATACTTGTGAGTTTTAGGATTAGGTCTCCTAAGGAGTAGTCTTCAAGCCTCTACAACCTATATGATATTAGGTTTACCAAGTATTTTTCTGTGTTATTAGTGTTTCCTCTCTTAATTTATTAAACATTAATTAAAACGGTTTTGCCTGCAGTGGATACCATAGACGTGACAACATTCAAACCTGACTTGTTAGTATCTATATGTATTCCTGTTTTCACTACTTCTGGATGATGAAAAAAACCTGTAGAACTTGTTTACTATCCTCTTGCCTTTTGCGTATTGTGACCTTATATTTTAGTACCATTTATTTTAAACCTTACAAGGCATTGACTATCACTGCTGTTGTTTGAAATGGGGTGTTTGCTTCGATTTACCTTCCTGGTCATCCTCTGGCGCTCTTCATTCAGACTTCCATGTGGGATCATTTTCCTTCTGGCAAAATACCTCCCTTAGGTATTCTGTTGATGTGGATCTGGGGTTGATGTTTGCCTCTTCTTCCTCAAAGAATGAGGTCACCTGAGATAATGAAATATGACCTTGAGGCAGGGAGTCTCTTGTTCACCTGTATATCTACAGTGCCAGGCACGGAGTAGGTACTCACGCGATTGTTAAATCGAAAAGTGCCAGGAGAGGACCTTAGTTCCTACTTTACTGAGATCACATCCATCTGATTTTAACGTCTTGTGTTCCTCTTCAGTCTTCCCCTCAAACTTATTTTGAATCTACACATGTCCTCTTCCATCCCAGAGGAATAGCACTGTCCATTCCAAGGCCATTTATAATTTTTGCACCTTCCCTTGACCTTCTAGAAGACCTCACTCCTTCAGTCTCCTTTGTATATTCTCTCTCTTGCCATTGATTTTGCTGCAGTTGTTCTGCTCCTTACTTGCAAGTCCAGGTCTCCTCGTTCAAAAAATGAACCCCTTTTTCTAGATTCTACAACCCCCATAACATATGCTCTCATCTTCCCACTCTGTCAAACTGCTCGAGGGAGTATACACCTGATGCCTGGACCTCGTCTTGTGCTCGCTCCTCGTTTGTAATATGTCTTCCCCACCGTGCTCCTGAAGCCGTTATCTTGAAGATCACTGATCATACCTCATTTCCCAAAACAAAGATTTTTCTCAGCCTTCAGATTTCTTTACCCTAAGTGATTGGTTATTCCTTTTTCTTGAAACTTTTCCTGTGGCTCCAGGGAACCTAGTTGTTCTCCCGCTACACCTGGTAGATATCTGAGGGTGATAGCCACTAAAGCCTTGGCTGAAGGCATAAAGTTGAGTGTTGTAATGAGAGATTTACCAAACTGCAGTACAACTTCCTTCTTATTAGTGGACCCACACTGGCCCTTCCACCTTAATGGTTTCCTGGTAGATGCTCTTATGTACTAATATCACTGCCCTGGGATGTGGCCTTCCAGAGCTCCATCCCCATGATAGACCGTTTTGCAGGCTCCTCTCGAGCCTCGTCTGCCCCTGTTGGAGATGCTCTTGGTGCCTTTCTCTGGCTCTCAGTTACCTTGTCCACAACCACATTCGCTCCATGTGAGTGACAGAGAAGATGCTTAGTTTTCCTTCTCTCTCGAGTTCTATACCGAAACTTGCACCTGCCTGCTATCTTCTCAGACGTATTGCCTGCACTTAAATGTAACATCTTCCAAGAAAACCTTACCGTTTGTTTTCCTCAAGAGAAGTCTGCTCTTCCCTTCGTATTCTGTCTTGTCGATTTATGTCATCTTCCCAGATTCTGAACAACACCGTCATTTTCGAATGCCTTCTTGCTTTCTACAGAGCCCGAGTCCTAGCAATTCTACTTCAGTGATGATTCCAGGATCCATTCCCTTCCCCGTCTTCCCATCAAAGCCAGTTCACCTGTCCTGTAGAGCTGCTTGAACATCCATTTACTCCCACCCCAGGATTAGAGGCAGTTAGGATACACTATGAAATCTCTCACTACATTGAAAATATTGTAGTAAATACTCATTAATGAATTATATATATATATTTTCATGTGCATACCCTACATGGAACTTTGAACTTGTATTAGACTTTTACGAAGTTATTGTTTTAAACGCACAAGTACTTTCTCTCTTCAGACACCGGAGGGCGCTAGTGAACGCCTAAATAACCCCTCTGTTCATACAATTGTTTTGCTATTCTGAAGGACATTTGTGTGTGCGTCTGAGTGTGGGTGTATTCACACACTCAGAAAAGACCATTCAGAGCTTTTCTTTTCTTTTTTTTTTAAATTAATAATCTACTAACATTGAGATTCAAAACTTAATTGTTTTGGGGCACTTGGGTGGCTCAGTCGGGTAAATGTCTGACTCTTGATTTTGGCTCAGGTCATGATCCCAGCCCTGCACTGGGCTCTGTGCTGGGCATGGAGCTTGCTTTAGATTCCTTCTCCCTCTCTGAAACACAAAACAAAACCTAAATATTTCTTAAACTTTTAAGGCGAGCCTGAGAATCTTATGTTTTCTAAGTTTAGCAAATTTAAATAATCACTTTTAAAGGGAATACACGTAAATTTTTCTCCTTTGCAATCTTAGATAATTGCTCTTAAATACTTTAGATTGCATTTATAAATTTAATATATTCTGTTTTCTTTTAAGGGCTTCATCCGGCAGACTTTCACAAGTACTCTTAAGTAATTCTTTTAAAATCTAATAAGTGAAACTATAAACATGTTGATTATGCTCAAGTGTTCCAAACTGTTTATAAGCTAGTAAGATTTTTATTTAAGATCACAAATGCAAATTATTCACTCAGTTCACATATTTTAAAATTGGAATTGTAAGCCCGAATGTTTCTATTAGGCCCCATACTCTTAACTATCAGAAAAGCTGTACTTTAAATACTAAATAGGCACAGAGTCTTTGTCGCAAGAACTTTGCTACATTATGAAGTTGACTTATTCCCTAGTTATTTACTGGCCCCCTATCCTGTGCTACTCACTCTTCTGACCACTGGGGATACAATGTTGAACAAAACAAAAATAATCCCAGCTGTCATGGGGTTTACATGGTAGCAAGGGGGTGGGGATGAAAGTCAATAAACACAGCAATTAAATTATATTGGGTGTTAGAAGGCGATAGGTACCGTTGGGAAAACGAGACCATGGTAAGGGGGAGAAGGGGGTGGTCAGCGAGGAAGAGGTAATTGACGAAGACGTGGAGGAAGTGACATAGGGAGAATGCAGATTACCTGGAGGAAGAGCGTCCCTGGCAAAAGACACGAGAGGAGGGGATCTAGAGGAGTGGCCCGTGGGGAAGAAGGGAAACAGAGTATGGTGTCCTCAAAGTCAGGCTGGAAAAGCTGTATGAAGGAGGAGGGAGGTACTGGTCCACTGCATCAAATGATGCTTACAGGTCAAGAAGGAGGAAGGCTGCTGCCCCTTGACCACTGAGTTTAGCAACGTGGAGGTCTTCGCTGACTGTAACAAGTAGTTTTAGCGGAATGGTAGGGATGGAAGCCTGAGATGTGTGGGTTGAACAGGGAATGAGAAACAGTCCCAAGAGAGAACTGCCCACAGTGGATTGCCGTAAGGGGAGCAGAGTGATGGGCTATGATCTGGAAGGGGCGCAGGCAAGGATTTGGGGGCTTGTTTTTGATACAGGAAAAGTAAAGTGGGTTTGTGTGCCGATGTGAGTGGTGCAGCGGGTGGGGTAATGCTGATGACGTGGGAGGAAGGAGGGAGAGTTGGTGGATCAGTGCCAAAGGGGATGGGAAGTCTGGGCATGACACAGGCTGTCCCTCACCCAGGTGCACGGATGGTGCGTCCAACTTAGAGAACAGACAGAGTGTGTGGAAGGTGACGCCTGGGATAGGCGAATGTGCTGATGGGCTTTTGTGAAATTTTGCTTCAGAAGCATCCGATTTTCTTAGTGAGATGAAAAGCAAGGTCACCAGCTATGGTGGGACATGGGGAGGAAATACGTGAGGTGTGAGGAGAGAAGAAAATGAGTGAATGTCTCAGGTAGTTGGAGTGGGAGTGGAAAATGCGATGTCACGGTTGATCTGTATGACGGGCTTGTCAGGACTGTAAAGTGAGATCGCTGATTGTGCACGTACATGGGTGCACGGGTGTGCGTGTGTTTTAAGTTGTGTTCAGCTTCAGAGTGCTGGGACAGAGTAGTGGAGTGAATTCATCAGGATTTCGTCAACAAGGCAAAGCAAAAGCAGAACAAGGGAATTACAGGTGTCTACACAGCTACAGTGATAATGATTGATCACAGCATTTGCACTGACAAAGAGTGAAGGTCTGTTTTGAGGACTGACAGGTTAGCGGCCTCAGCGGGGCTGGAAGATGGTTGGGGTTGGCTTCCTGGAAAGAGCAAGCTGGGGAGATAGGAGGGATGATCGGACAGCTTATGATTTAATGACAAAGTCTGGAATGAGTTGGACAGAGTCAGGGAGTAGAAGTGAGACCAGGATGTTGGACAGGTATCCATACGCACGTTACAATCGTGAAGGCAGGAA
This sequence comes from Ailuropoda melanoleuca, assembly GCF_002007445.2. Classification (NCBI taxonomy): domain Eukaryota; kingdom Metazoa; phylum Chordata; class Mammalia; order Carnivora; family Ursidae; genus Ailuropoda; species Ailuropoda melanoleuca. The sequence goes on along the minus strand of NC_048232.1, from coordinate 4,515,483 downwards.
TGGTTTCAGAGAGACTGATGAGATGATGGGGAAATGAGGTGCACTGACCCAGGTGTTGGTGAATGGTTGCAACAATGGGCAGTGGGGTGATCATTTGATGACGTGAGGTTCAGGTGGGGAACAATGGCTTAGGGAGGAAGGAGGAGAATTCTCTCCTAGGATGAAACATGCTTACCTTTAAGAAAACACTGTGTCATCCCATAGGTTTGGGGTTTGCTTCCCAAGATAATTTTTTTTTTGGTCTTTTGCCTTGTGGGCTTATGGAGTCTTCTTAGTGATATCCACCGGGCTGTGACAGGTTCTAATGAAACACGCTCAACCCTAGGAATAGTCTATGATGGGAACTTCACTAATTAAAGAACAAGGCAGAATCATTATGCTGTACCCTTGAAACTAATATAATGACGTAATGTATGTCAATTATACCTCAATAAAATTTTTTTAAAAGAACAAATTGTCCCATAGCCCATGCTTAGATTAACGTGATTACTTAATTTTCAAGTCAGATTGAAATTCATCTGTAATTCTTACTAAGATAGCTAGCTAGCTACACCATTTGGCAAGATTTTGAATATCTTTGGCTCTTTTATATGTAACTTTTTAAAAAAGATTTTATTTACTTATTTGAGAGAGAGAAAGCAGGAGCAGGAGGGGAGGAGCAGAGGGAGAGGGAAAAGCAGGCTCCCCGCTGAGCAGGCAGCCAGATGTGGGGCTCGATCCCCGGCCCCCGGGATCATGACCTGAGCTGAAGGCAGAGTCTTAACCAAGTGAGGCACCCAGGTGCCCCAATATGTGCAACTTTTTAGTATAATTCTGCATTCTTGTGACCTTGTGCATCTCCCATTTTTTGGAATTCTGTAAAATATCTGACTGAATTCTGGGTGTCACTCAGCTTTCCCCGATTATTTGGTTACAGATCCAAAGTCATGCTGGTGTCACAAAGCCCCCATTTGCTTGCGGTTGGTGTTTGTTTTCAGATTTCCTCCGAGGTAGGACATTTAGAGGTCACCATCCATCACTGGGTTTGCCTCCTTTGAGGAGCGTCACTTGGGTTTTGAGCCTTGTTTTATTTTTAAAAGAGAGTTTCAATGATTTTTTTCAGGGGAGCTCAAATCAACACAAATAATCCGACAAATTGTGCTGGAATTTTCACTGACGTGAACTCATTATTATCACCCCCAAAGCCACTTCCAAAACTTTCCTGTGAACCTCAAATGCCTTTGTGTTCATCACATCTTTTTTTTTTTTTATCTTTTCCGTGGTGTGATTTCCTTTCCTGGCCATGATGAACTGAAGCTAGTGTTTTTGTCTAACCCATGAATCTTAATGATCCTTGACAAGGAGAGATCACTCTTCCCTTTGGTGTCATTCATCCCACCGTCTCTCTATGAATACAGCCAAAGCATTATTATAATAATTATTATCATTTTAATTCAAATCCACTTCAGAGAAGGGTCCTCAGTGCTAACATAGCACAGTCCCTCATAAACTCCAATGGTTGTTACGAACCTACTATTTTTTAATTTTCAAAAATGTATTTATTGCACACTACGGCAACTGAACTCAGTTCTATCAGCCTTTGTCTTTGGGGGTCCCTCCTAGACTTTCTAGCCTGTGGCGCACTCAGTTCTAGGGCAGGGGATCTGGGGGGCTCCCTGACATGTTCCTAAAACAGAATCAGATACAGTCTGTGCAGTGAGACTTTGCTGAAGAGCTTCGAGCATTGCCGTGTTCATCAGTAATCTCCTTCGCAAAATGCAGAAACAGACCCGTGAGAACCTAAGCGGCTCTCTTGCAGTCTTTAATGATATGAGGCATCCTTGATAACAAGGAGAGGTCAACGCTGTCTGCCCCGAGACTCTGCCCCAAGACGGGGCGCTCGGTAACTGACTGGGGTCATGGCCACGAAGCAGCCTGTTCCTGCGTGTCTGCCCTGCAGAGTTATCCACAGTGTGTCTCGGGCAGGGGACATGGATTGTGCATCGAGGACTCACAAAACCTCAATCACAGTGTTAAATCCTCGTGTAGGAGGAGCCCGCTGTGTCACTCAGGGATTACCGTGGACTTGTCATATTCTCCTAAAATACTCTCCAACTCTTGCCACTAACTTGGAACCTAGACTCTCACGGCCGGTGAGGTTGTTCCTTTTCTATGTACATGTTCTTCCCTACGGCGGAGAAGGCAGAGGGGCTGAGGTTTCCTTCCTTTTAAACCAGTTAGGATTGGGGCGCCTGGCTGGTCAGTTGGTAGGGCATGCGACTCGAACTCGAGGTGGTGAGTTCGAGTCCCATGTTAGTGTAGAGGTTACTTAAAAATAAAATCTTTTAAAAAATGAATTTGTAATTTGATAAGTACTTCCAAAATTGTCTCTCTAGAGTTTATATTCCCACCAGCCAGCAACAGAGGAGAGTGGCTATTCACCTCGTCCGTGGAGTCTAGGTTAATTGTCATACTTAGGGACTTTTGCCAATCTGAGAGGTGAGAAATTGTCTATGAGTGCAGTTCCCATAGGAATGAAATTTAGCATTTTCTCATAAGTGTAAAGATCATTTGAAAGTGTGTGTGTGAGAGAGAGAGAGAGAGAGAGAGATCTATTCATGTTCTTGCTTATTTGAGGGAGGGGTGGTTCTTTTCTTCTCAATTTTTAGCAGCTCTATGCATTTGGTCAATAACTCATTGGTCTTTTATATGACAGGCAAGCAGTTTTCTAATCTGTCTTGCATCTGTGTTTGACTTTGCCTTGGGGGCGGTGGTAGCGTTGGCTGCTGGTGTGTGGGGATGTCGTTTATTCTGAAGTATCGGCAACACACAGAAGTTCCTGTCTTGTGATTTATGACTTCTCATCAAGCAGAAGGCAGGAGAACCACGGTCCCTCTTTGGGAATCTGGCCCTTGGGTTTTGCAGCCAGAGGCCATCAGAGTTCTTGCCAATGTCCCTTTTTAGTGGACTTTTACTCATATTAAATCTTCTCATCCCTGAATCCCTCATATAATTTTTTATGCTGGTTGCTATCATTTAGCAGTTAATCGCTCATACAGTCTCTGGTGGTGTGTGCTACTTTTCAAGTCTGGGTTTCGAGCCTCACCTAGCGTGCCGACCCAAGAGAGCAGAGGCCTTGCCTCACCCACCAGCCTCGCCCACCAGGCCCGGCATGGGCTGGGCAGTTACTGCGGGGCCAGTGAACACCTATCAAGGGCCTAGTGGCCCCGTGCCCAGCCATGGTGGAGTTTGGGGCAGCACGAGGGAATAACTGAGAGCCCCCTCCTCACCTAACCGTTCAGTGCCCATCCTACAGCAGACCCTAGGCTAGGCCTCCTGGGCCAGACCAGGCCGTGCACACGGCTGTAGCTTGAGCGATGCCTGATGGAGTTCTGCCAGTTTGGCCTTTCCAAGCCTTTCTTTACCACTCCTAGGCCCTCCAAGAACCTCTCTGTCTCGGGAGAGATCAGGAATGGACTTGTCCGCTACCTCCCTCATTCACCTCCCCCTTTCCATGCTCAGACATGTGAAGGCCACTGGCTGAAGGAACAGGAACCGAAACCAGCCCGGGGTTGCAGAAGCCATCGCTTTTAATGGGGCCGAGGGGGAAGGGAAGGGATCTGAAGTCAGGATGGTGAGGCGTGGGTGGGGTGGTGTATGGGCAGGAAGGAGCACTTTGCACCCCCTTCCCAGGCATGGGTCATGGAGGAAGATCGTGGAGAGCAGGACGGCAGGACCTTTGCCTCTCGTCACGGGGAAGGAGGAAGGAGACGCAGAATCTAGGGAGAGACATGAACGGCCTCACGTCTGCGCAGTTGGGACAGTACTGCACTCGTGTACATGTGTGCAGAGGATGGGGCTGGGCTGGAGGCAGGAAGGGAGCAGAGGGTCTGAGCAGTGAAGCAGCCTGGAGAACCAGACCCATCCCTCAAAATACAAACCGGCCAAATTGGCAGCCCCTCACCCTCCACCCCGACCTCCGTCCCTGTCCTTGATGTGCGCCGTCCCTCCTGCTGGCCTCTGTTTCTACTTCTTACGCCCAATCTGTGCCATCAGGAGCGCGTTGGCGGCTGCCTTGGCCTGCAGGTTCTTGGCCTTGGCAATGTTGAAGAGGACGTTCATGATATTCGTGGGGACGTCGAGGGACAGCGTGAACTTGGTGCGCCGGTCACTCTTGGCCTTGTCCTGGTACACCCTCCCCTTGAGCTGAGCTGGGGGCACGTATTTGTACCGGGCGCTTCCCGCTCCACTGCCGGCCCCAGAGCCTGGGAAGGTCCTCTTCTTCTTGTCCTCTTCCTCCTCCTCCTTCTCCTTGTCCTCTCCTGAGGAGGGGTCTTGGCTGGGCAGGTAGGCGAAGGGTCTCTTGCTCAGCGTTGGTGGAACCTTCAGTGGGCTCTTCCTGACCTCCGACAGGGCTGTGTTGACACAGCTGAAGAAGGACCTGGCTCGGTGGAGCTTCTGGGAGAGGCCTGGCCGGGGGGCCCCTGGGAGCAGCAGCAGCAGCAAGATCAGGAAGTGGGTGGGCGTCAGCATCTCTCCCTGGAGGCGAGAACAGGGCCGTGAGAAGGGCTTAACGCTCAGAAGACATGGGTTAACATTCAATGGGCTTTGGTAATATTCTACAACGGTTCCCAAAGTGTGGTCTCGGGACCAGCAGCACCATCAGAAGTTTGTTAGAAATGCAAAGAATTCTCAGGTCTTGCCCCCAGAACGACTAGATCAAAAAGTCTGGGGCCAGCGATCTGGGTTTTAATCAACCCTTCAGGCGATTCTGATGGTCGGTAACGTTTGAGCGCCATTAATTGGCTGGTATTGATGGTTTCTATTTCGTTCAGCTTTGCTGGTCATCACTGGCCCTGAAAAATGAATAGTAAATATGCTAGGTGAGCATTTCATAGCTTGCTTGGGTCGATTTTAGTGGCGAGTGACTTACTTCTCTTACCTTAGTGCTGCTGACTCAGTGGGTCCCTGCTGCTTAAAGACCATGGTGGGTGGTCTGGTCAGTGTGTCTGAGGCAGATCGTCAAGACCCGGCCCCTGCTGTGCTATCAGCGTTCCTCGGGAGCAAACAGGTTGTGGATTTGGTTGGTTTTACTACAGAATTTATTAGGTGAAAGTCAGTTTGGTCTCTGTCTAGAAGTGTCAAGTATTTCACAAGGATCACCTGTATTCTCTAGTGTTTAAGACTGATGCAACCTCAATCCTAAAACTATCAGTTGTCTCTATTATATGTACGTTCTTGGTTATCCATCCGACTGAATGAGAGAGAAATTGTCTGAGAGCTAATCCAGGGACACCCATGTCCAAGGACATGCTGTACCAGGGGTGGGTCAGTGCCTTCAAATGCAGGGCAGGTCTTGCAATTGTCTGGGGTTACAAGGAGATGCTCAGAGGCATGAAAGGATCATGGTCTATAGTGATCATTGAATCTAGTCTTTTATTGAAAAAACAACAACAACAACAGAAAGAAAAGGAAAAAACCCTAAATTTAGTGTAGGAGGCATGTGTGGCCATGACAACATCCAGCTCAGTGTCCCTCCTGTACCCTGGACTGTTTGGGTTTGAAGCCATCATAGTTGTTGGGCCTCTGATCAACAGTGCTGGGCGAGCAGGGGAGAAGGGCTCGTGCTGGGCCAGTCCCACCCTGTGCCCAGCCCCCTTGGCAATAATAGCTCACAGCTGTGTCAGAAGACCATCAGAATTTGGATTGTGGGTGGTCACTGTGCCTTAGGAAAATGGTGAAGTGGACAGAATCCACCTCCTGTGTCCTAGGGCCAAACCCACCCTGTACCCCAGGCCCCCTTGGTCTGTCCTGTCGGCACTCTGTCCAGCTCTGAGCTAAGGACACGAGGTTCATTGACTTCACTGTCACCCTTCATCAGGCATGAGAAAAAAGTGTGCGGTCAAAGGTGTGGGATTTCATCAACTCCCCCCAGAGGAAGGACTGCTGACTGTTCTGCACACCCCGACATGCTAACCCCCCTACCTCCTCCCGTTCTCAGGAAGCCCAACGATCCCTGGAGGCCCAAAGAGTGAAGGGCTGCACTGTTCACTTTGGCTGCTTTACCTGAACTTGGAGTTTATTTTCTGCCTGAGACACCCTTGACTCCCACAAAAGAAAGCAAGAAAGGTGTGGTTAGCTATCCAACTCGGGGGACTGCTTCTATAAGGTAGTTTTTTAGGAGGCAAAACAAATTGGATAAATAAATCAACACGGGGGGCCTTCTGGGCATTAAGAAGGCTAGACTAGCACAAGGTCATTCTGTTTCCTGTGGTGACAGTCAGAGGGGAGGGCTGGCGGTCCAAGGCTGAGGGCTAGCCTCAGCTCTGCAAATCATGGTCCACATGACCCGGAGCAGGTCATTTCCCAGAAACAAAGCAGGAATGAACCTTCGCTGCCTTCCCAACTTCTTCAGGCTGTGAATGGACGGGGATAGAACTGACCCTTAAACGCTTGAGCCTCGTTCTCTCCCTAAAGGACAATCTTGTGAGCCCTACATCGGGCACGTTTCTATAGAAGCCTGGTTTCCCTGGACACTCCACGTCGTGCCTACCGCCTTCCTTTTCCTTTCCCTTAAGAAACCAGGTTGATTTGATTGTTTGTTATTTGTTTTTACATCACAAAAATGTCATTTATTTTGTCAGATGGCTATGAAAAAAATAGGCGATCCTTGCTGCGTCTGGGCACGTGGCGTGGTGCAGAGAGATCAACACGCACTCTGGGATTACAGAGACACGGGTTCAACTCCACCCCGTTCTTCCTGCCCTGAGCACCGTGGCCAGATTGCTAACCTCTGTGCATTCCCATCTCCTCATCCGATAGATGGGGACAGGGATAACTACCTCGTAAAGCTTGCGTGGAAGATGAAATTGAGGTGGAAAACACTCTTGCTCTAGCCAGATGCTTAATAAAGAAGGCTGCTTCCTCTCCGTTTACACATAAATCATCTCCAGGTCCTATTAGGATAAGATTCGGTTCCTGCACAACCATTTAGGAAGCGATACCGGCATCGACGTATTTTTATCTGGATCTCTACGTCCACATCTCTAGATGCCGGGTCATTTTGATCCACTCGTTCGGTCCTGCAGACCGATATCTTTACCGTGGTGTATTTCTGGCTTTTAGTTTTTGGCTGTTGTACCACTTTCTCCGTCCTCACCCCGGCAGGCTCCTCCTGCCCTGACCTCAGTCTCAGTCAGCGGCTGTCAGCTTTTAGAGTAGTTCAGAATCACGTGAGGGGATTGTTCACCCACGGGCTGCAGAACACCTTCCGTCCGTCCCGGGAGCTTCTGGATCAGTAGGTCTGGGATGCGGCCGGAGCCTCTGCGTCTCTAACTCGCTCCTGGAGGATGCTGGGGGTCCGTGGACCACACGGTGAGAACCACCTCCGGGAGCCCCGTCCTCCTTAGAATTGCACAGACAGCAGAATCTCGGAGAACGTTTGACACGGGCGTATTGACTATCTTTATGGGAAAACGGACTCAGCCTCTCTCTTAGTAGCGTGTTCAATACCCAAACACTCGGCTTCATCATTTACTGAGGAACGAGCTGGCCGTGCTTGTTTTGTGTAAACATTGTGCGAATCGTGGCGTTAGCTGCTTTCCAGCTCGGAGGTATCTCAAAGCTTTGGAGCAGTTTCCAAGGGCTTGTAAGGCCAAAAGGATTTAAAGACTCAAAAAACCCAGTTCACGGAGAAAGGGTTAATGCTGGCGGGGAAGTCCTGGAGAGAGCTCTGTTTGGGGTTTGCGGGCCAGAAGGGAAGAAGCCCTGCCCGAGAAAAGAAGCCCTTTGCTCCTCCCTCAAGTCTGATTCTGGAACAAGCGCCCCTCCTACATTCTTCGGATTCTTTTGCCCCCACCCCTAGCGAGCCCACACAAAGGTTTAAGAGGTCCCTGCTACCTGCCCTGAAAACGAGCGCTCCCCCTCTAGTTACATGGAAGGGGGCAAGCTCTCCATCTGTGCTTTTTGGATTTGCGTGCCTGAAACTCCACCCTTCTTTTGGGTTCTAGCAGGACTTCCCGAGGTGCTTCTCAGAGCTGTCCCAGAGTCACGCCCCAGGACGTGAGTTGGCGAGGGACCCGGCCCGCCCGGGAGTCAGAGCACCCCCCGGGGAGAGGGTGCGCTGAGGGGAAGGGTGAAGCCAGAGGCAAACAGCCAGCTTCACCCGTGCCAGCCTGTTTTCCGGAGGCAAGGAGGGCAGGATTCATCCCCATTTTACCCTGGTCGACTGTAAACACCGGCAAAGAGCTGAATAAAGGCCATTTTATAAGACTGCGGCTGCAGAATCTAGGGGAACTTGACGCATTTCAACAGGTGTTAGAGCAAGGAGCTGTCCTCTTAGGGCAGACTCCTGGAAGTGTGTACGAGTGCCACACACGTTCCCACAGGTGGCTAAGCAGCTCACCTCAAAGTGAGCTAGGAGGGTTTCCACGTGAAGGGCTCTTCCCCCCAAAGAGGGAGGAATGGCTGGGAGGAGCGTTGACATGTTATAGAGAGCGTGTCCCTGGCCGTGTTCATCGTCATTTCATTTAACCCATTCTCAGAAGTGGGGTGCGTGTGTGTGTGCGTGGTCACTAGATTGCCATGTTTGGGGGCGCCTGGGTGGCACAGCGGTTAAGCGTCTGCCTTCGGCTCAGGGCGTGATCCCAGCGTAATGGGATCGAGCCCCATATGGGGCTCCTCCGCTGTGAGCCTGCTTCTTCCTCTCCCACTCCCCCTGCTTGTGTTCCCTCTCTCGCTGGCTGTCTCTTTCTCTGTCAAATAAATAAATAAAATCTTAAAAAAAAAAAAAGATTGCCATGTTTGAGGAGAAAATTGCAAAGAACATTTCTCAGAGAACTTGGACATCAAATAGAGACATAAAAATCCATCTTTATGTTCCCTCCCCCTTACAGGTGGCACCAAGTCATTACAGATGTCTATCCCCTTCCTCTATCATCCCCAGCTTGCCGAGGGAGAAAGCACTCTGGGCTCTGGAGGCAGAGGGCCTGGGTTCAAAGCCATGCTCACCCCCTCACCTGCCCCCGGGTGAATCACTTGGCCTCCCCCGGGCCACAGCCTGAGGAGAGGTTCCCTGCCCCGCAGGTATACAGAGAGGAAGGTTCCCTGCCCCGCAGGTATAGAGAGAGGAAGGTATACAGGCAAGCCCCCTCCTGCTCCTGCAGGCAGGGGTGTGGGGACTACCAGCCTCTAGTTTGTAGTTTCTATTCACACCCACCTCCCCATTTCTTGGGGGAAAAATACACTGGTAAGAACCCGTTCTGCCTCCGATCTGTCACCTTTGCAAAGCAGGTCTCTCTGTACCAACAAAGGGAGGAAGGGTTTCTCCTTCCCTAAAACGCACACTGTGGTGTTCCGCACCTGCTCCCTGGGGCTGGTGCCTGGGGGTGCCTGCAGCCTTTGTCTCTCACCCCTGTCCAGTCCCCAGCACGTTCTGCCTCCTCCAGGGCAAATAAATTCATCCTTCGTGGACAAGTCCCCAGCCCAAAACCTTACCTGTGAGTGGCCTTCGCTCCGGAGTAAAAATGCTCAGCGAGCGAGGCAGGCGGCAGCTTCAGGACCAGGAGGTCTGCCCCAGAAACATCCCCTTGAACTTCTGTCTCTGCTGGGGTCACAGCTCCTTCTTTTCTTGTATTGTTCCTGAGTGGGCCGTGATATATCCTCTCTATGGAAACCACTCCACTCTCTAGTGTGTGTGTATATATATAAAAGTGACAGGTCACGGGGTGGATTGTCATTCCAGACGCCCTGTCTACACCGGGATGCGATTTCGTTTAAACTACAACGGAACCAGCCGTCTGCGTCATGGGGATGACAGGCACTCTGTGTCCTTGACCCCTCCTACATGCCCCCCCACCTGGCCCTCCCACCGCCTCCCACTTCCCCTCCTGCCCTAGCAACGTGCTCATTGATAAAAAGAAGAAAACGCTCTGTTAAACTGAGAAGGAGCTCCTTTGAAGAGTTTTATTATGGATCTTAGTTCTTACTGATTTCAGTCTTCCTACGTCCTCATCACTCTACCCCTCCTTTGGGAATCTGGACACAGGACCTGCTTGGAAAGTAGAGACGGTGACTTGAAGTTCATCTGTTGTCTTGTAGTTCCTGTGGGTCCTGACATGCAGTGTCACCCCTGGCTGCTCACGGAGCTCTGCCAGTCTGTGTTCATCAGAGGGCTCATGAGGGAGCAGGCGCAGCGTACCTAGAGCATTGGATGCAAAATCATTCGAATTTTACCCATTTTTTTCATCCATTCATCCAATATTTTTGGAGCGCCTGCTGTGTGCGAGGTATTGGCATGACGCTGAGGAATTCAAAGTTGAGAACCCTGTTCTTAGAGGCATCACAGTACAGAAAGATATGTAAAAACAGCCTGATTTCAGCGTGGCCAATGCCAGAGTACAGAAGGGAGCATCCCTGTCCTGGAGACTCAAGACAGATAATGTGCGCCAGGAGAGGAGAGCAGAGGTTCAGACCGAAAGGAGGTTCGGGAGGGAGAGAACCAGCGAGGAGAAGGACTGAGGACGTGGGAGGCAGGGGGCCAGTGCTGGGTCGGTGGCCGGCTTCCCACTGGGGGGCAACCAACACCCAGGCGAGGGGGTTCCAATTTCATTCCATATACAATGGCGAAGATATAGGGACCTTGAGGCAGGCAACTCCCTTGTTTCACAGATGAGGACACAGAGGACAGAGTCAGGGTGAGAATCTGGGTCTCCTGTGGGCCCAGAGCTCTTGGAACCTCAGGCCGAACGATTTGGAGGGGCCATGCGAGACCCACGCTATGTCCAGGCCTCTAGGCAAGACCACACTCCCCACCCTCGATGGGCATTCTTACATCCTGAAATCCCTCTAGACGAAGAAGTAAGTGGACTTCTGGAACTATCCCAACATCTTCATGCTCACAGGTATTTTGGGGAACAAGTGGAAATCCTTGTGGGGAAGGATGCAAGGTGCCCCAGAGTCCCAGCCTTCATTGTGGATGTGCGGGATTGAACCTCACTGCACTCCTTCTTCCGGAGCTGCCTGGCTGGGGTTCTTCTGGGTTGAGCGGCCATGTGACACTAGAGATCTGATCCAAACTCATTCATTCTCTTGTTCACTCATTCATATATTCATCTTTGGGAGAAATTTTCTTTTTCCGCATTTCAGATAACTAGGCAGTAATGGAATTTGTGTAGGTTGGAGGGGTAGTTAGAAATCTGAGTTTAACCCCTTCTCTGCCTTTCTGAGCTCTGGGATTCAAGGGAGGTGGTCTCGCGAAGATACCCAACATTGCTACCCCTAGAGCGGGGATTCTCAGCCTTGGCACTACTGACATTTCAAGCCGGGTGACATTGTGGGGGCTGTCCTGAGCATCGTAGGGTGTTAGCAGCAGCATCCCCTTCCTTATGACATTCCAGAGCACACCCTCCCTTGCCCAGCTGTGACAACCAAGACTGTCTCCAGCTAGGTCCCCCCGGGGACAAAACTGCCCTCAGTTGAGAACCACTGCCCTAGAAGATGGGATTGAGAAAAAGAGACCATAAACACTGGCTTTTCTTTTTGCTGATCTGCCATTTCTTCTCAGCTTCCTACAAAATCTCCTTTGCCTGAGCTCCATGGAGCCTCTCTGTGTCAGGGGCTGGTGGCTGTCCGTGAGCACACCATCCCTTCTCCAGACAGAGGTGGGCTCCTCAGTCCCCATAGGCCCATCTGGGTTGGCCCTGGGGTTGGCGGATGACTCCCATGAGTTCTCAGCCTGGGACGAGGAGGGTCCCACCTGGAGTCCGCACAGCCCTGGGCGGTGGCTGAGCATGCGGTCCTGAAGGTGCTTTTCTTAGAGATTCTGTCTGTTTGCTTCACAACCGCACAACGGCTTCTGGCTGCATCTGATGGAGGCTCGGAGAGAGCTGGGGACCGAAGGAAGCCGGCTGGTGAGCAGCAGCCCCAGGGTGTCCTCCCTGCTAAGCCGTGGTCTCCCTCTGTCCCTCTGCGGCAGGGCGCCCGTGGGGGGGGGAGCTCCGCTATGCTAGCTCTGTTCTCCGGCCTTGGCGCGCCGTCGGTATCTTCCGTGAATTCAGCACTAGAACGTCGGTTAGGGACGTAGAGGGTACGTGGAACGCGCAGAGCGGCTTCACGCGCGAGTAGAGCCGGCTTACAATCACAACGCTCACGTCCCCGAAGTGCTCAGAGCAGTTCCACGTAGTAACACACTTCGTTTCTCAACTTCTGAGTAAGGCAGCAAAAGACAAAGGCAGGGAAAGGAGCTAGGGAATTGCGACAAGCTTGATATACAGGGGAGAGGATTTACCTCGGGGTCGGGAAAGAGCGTTCTCCCTTCTGCCGCGGTGGCTCTCGGGGGCATTTGCTTGGGGCTGGCGCATTCTCTGCTCCTCCGTTTCCCGTTTGATGAAGTGGGGGTTAGCGTGCCTTCCCTGTTTTTCTAACAAGGTTGGCGTCAAGATCGCCAAGGTTCTCAGTTTACTTGACTCCTCCGTGCCTAGCGCGTGTGTGTTAACGTCCACTCTGTCTGTGGGTTTCTTCTTGTGGGTCCATCCATTTCTTGCTCTTTTTGGAGTGTTGGGTACGTACAAGTGTCTGCTACAGCAGATGGCTCTCGACCCCCTCATGCCGAATAACGCTGATTGTCTTAAAGTCTGCTTTGCTTGGCATCCAAATAGCTATTCTGGTTTTCTGTTGGGTAACATTTGCTTGGTACGATTTCCGGTCTTTTCCATGTCAACATTTTTTTTTTGTCAATGGTACATATTTAAATTGTAAAATCTGATCTAATAATCTGTATTTTAACAAGGCCTTTCACACGCTCGTGCTAATGGTGATTATGGATGTATTTGGATTATTTTCTGCTGTCTCACCTTGTGCTTTCTATTTGCCCTGGGTTTTTCCTCGTCTGTGTTCTGCTGGATTAATTCTTCATTTTCATTTTCCCCTCTATTAGATTATAATATAAGCATTCAAAGCCACCATGTTGCCTTGAAGCCCTGCTTTCACGGCAGCCCACAAAAAAATGGACAGCCCACTTCTAACCTGGCAAAATCGTTCTATCTGTTGGGGAGGAGAGACCCGTGCTTTGACTTCTGTTTCTTGCAACAAGCAGGATGGATTTAATGGCTAACAGTGAGTACTTCTGCAATGATAGCAGGCCCGATACGCCGTGCTCACATCCAGTCCTCTCTGGGAGCCGTCCTGTAACACCTTCTCCTTCGTGGATCTATGGCAGATTGTTTCCACTGGACTTTGTATCCATCTTGCAACCAGCGGCGGTGGGAACAGGTGGGGAAAGTTCTGGCTTGTGTCCATATCCAGGCGCAGTGGTGTCGTGTCAGATATTTTATGGTACTCTCTAATAGACTTTCGGTAGCTGATGGATTCATGGAGCAAAGCTCCTGGGGGCCAGGGGCACATGGAACAAAAAATCAAAAGCTTTCTGTTTCTCTAAGGAAGGGGCAGACCTACGCCTTCTTGGATACCCTTGTATGCCTGTTCCACCGCTGTCTTCCCAAACTCGGGGGGCTATTCACGTGGTGGGCAGACCAACCAATAGCGCCAGACCCACATATAGGATAGACGTTTTCTCTAGTGATGAAGGAAATGGGAACGCTCTGAATTTCTGCACAAAGGCAGTAGAGTGAGCAGCATGCTCCCCCACGTGTGCGTGGAAGCAGAGCCGGCAGGGATGGTGGCCACGTGGACGCCATTGCTCCAAGAGCAGTAAATGCACCTGTGCCCCTTCCTCCCTGCCAGCCACCGCCGAGACCGCGAGTCGCACTTCGGAGCCCATCAGTGTGCCTGCTGCTTAATCAGGTACAACGCTCCGCCGATTATCTCATCATTAATGAGAAAGAAAACCCAGCATATTCCTGTCCGCTGGGGATTTTAACGTTGCCCTCGGCAAGCATCGGCTTTGGAGCTGGTGCCCTTACCGCTGAACTAACGGGGCTGTTTTAAACAGCAAAATCACCAACAAAAAGCACACACATGCTAAAATGCAGCAGTAAATAGATTGCCCAAAGGGCACTCCTTTGCAGCAAGGGAGCTGAAAGCAGAAGGCAGCATCACCTTGCTCAGCCTGAGACGGGAATGTGTGCGTTGGGTGACTCAAACCTTTCACCCCTACAGGCACATGTAGCCGAATGACCCTGAAAGGGCCATGAGTACTAATTTTGGAGTTACAAGTAAGTTGTCATAAGCAAATGGTTTCTTTTTTTTTTTTTTTAACATTTTATTTATTTATTTGAGAGAGAGAGAACAAGTGGGGGGCGGGCAGAGGGAGAAGCAGGCCCCCCCGCTAAGCAGGGAGCCCAATGTGGGACTCTCTCCCAGGACCCTGAGATCACAACCTGAGCTAAAGGCAGACGCCTGACTGAGCCACCCAGGCGTCCCAAGTAAATGTTCTGTATTCTTTTATGAGCTGGTCAGTCAGGTGCGGCTCTAAGAGGAGATGCAGGGAGGACTCAGGAAAGCAAAGTTTATTGTACTCAAAGGTCCTGCAGGCAGGAGGCACTGCTGCCATGCAGGGCCACATGGGCAGGCACCGGGGGGTCAGGAGGCAGAAAATAAGCACAAGGAGAGTGCTTACCTGTGGATTTTTTGGGGGTTTCTGCAGGAAAGGGAAGACAAGGTAGGGTAAACATGTCAGGACTGGCCGGTGTGAGCAACTCGGCAGGCTTGGGCTTAGGTGTTCCCTGATCACCTGGCCCAGGGCCCTGGGATGTTGAAAGCAGACGAACATTGCCTCCTGGGTTGTGCAAGCCCCATGGAGAGGTCTGGCTCAGGACTGGGTAGTGTGCAGATCACAGGTGTGTTATCTCGAAGGATTGCTTGGCCCCGGGAAGGCAGTGTCTCCCAGCTGGAGAGTTTCTTCAGGATGACAAAGCATCATAATACACAGAAAATAACACATGTATTCTTTTCTGTACATGCAACCTACACAATACAGTGAGCAAAGTGCACTGCAGAATCCATGAATCACAAGGACCAGCTCCATGTGCTGAATGAATGGATGGAAACAGGAAGCCAGAAGCAGGAGGGCGAGTTTCTCCTTCGTAACAAATTCCCTTTGCCTTTTTGCCTCTCTCGTAGTATAACAGAAAGAGAATGACAAATAAGCACTTTGGACTCGGGTAAAGGTGGCAGACCACAATAACCCCAGACCTCCAACTCTGACCATACAGAAATTCCGGATTAAAATACATCATTTAAAAATGCATTTCTGAGCTCACAAGGTGGAGGGGGAGATGGGAAGCGTCCTCTGGCACCAGGACACGAGGGGACGAAAAGTCAAAGTCACAAACACGTAAAGGGGTGCCACGTTTGCCCCAGGAGACCAGAGGAGAGGGGCTTGGACCCTCTCAAAGGGAGTTTTAGAACTGAGATGCCCACAAAAAGCTTTCTATGGGACCCAAAGATAAATCGATGTGGAAATGAAAAGAACTTTAAAATGCCTCAAGAGCAAAACTGGCTCCTTGTGAGAAGTGAATGGCTTAGTGAAGTTAAGATATTTGGTTACAATTGTAGAATTTCCCCAACCCCCGCCCCCTGTGATTTGGAAGGCTGTGCTAAGTGGGGGTTTATACTGAGGGTTCCTTATCACAGTATTTCTGAGAATTTTCCCTCTCTAGCTCTGCACTGTCCCGTATGGGAGTTATAAGCCACCTGTGTCTGTCAAGCCCTCGAAACGTGATTAATCTCCATCGAGGTGGGCTCTGAGTGTAAAACACACACTCTATTTCAAAGACTTAGTATAGAAAGGTGTAAAGTTCTCGTTAATAATTTTTTATATCCTTATGTGTTGAGATAACATTCTGGATATATTGGGTTAGGTAAAATACATTATTCAAACTAATTTCACTTACTTTTTTTTCCTCTTTAAAAATTTGCTTACCGATCAAGCCCACCACGTTGGGTATAGTGACAATTACATGAGGTCACACATGTTATCACCTAGCATAGCAAAGGTGCTTACAGGGTGTAAATTCCCTCCATTTCTTCTTGGCAGCTGAAAGAAAAAGTCTATTAACTTCAGCCAATAATGTCACTGTGCATGAGGGAACACATCTCTTCATTACCCTTGTCAGCTTTGGATATTATGAAAATGTTCATCCTGTTTGTTTTAATTTGCTTTTCTTCGTATTAATGAGGCTGAACATTTTCCCAACACTGCTGGGGGTAGTGTAAAAGTTTTCTGAAATGATTATTAAGGATCTTTAAAAAGTTTATTTATATGTTTATTCAATTTCTTTTCTTCAAATATTTTTCCAAAATAATAGAGATAAGGACTGAGATGCATGTTTAAGAATCTGGGGTATGTCCAGGAATCTTCACTTTTTAAGATCAGGTTAAAATGATAAAGTCTTCGAGCACCTGGGTGGCTCAGTCGGTTAAGCGTCTGACTCTTGGTTTCGGCTCAGGTCATGATCTCAGGGTCATGAGACTGAGCTCCAGGTTGGGAAGTCTGCTTGAGATTCTCTCTCCCTCTCCCTACCCTACCCTCTCTCTCTCTCTAAAATAAAGAAATAAGGCTTCTTTTTTTTTTTTTTTTTTAAGGTTAAGTCTCTGGGGTGCCTGGGTGGCTTAGTCGGTTAAGAGTCTGCCTTTGGCTAAGGTCATGATCCCAGGGTCCTGGGATTGAGCCCGAGTCAGGCTCCCTGCTCAGGGGGGAGTCTGCTTCTCCCTCTCCCTCGGCTGCTCCCCCTGCTTGTGCTCTCTATCTGTGTCAAATAAATAAATAAATAAAATCTTAAAAAAAAAAAAAAGGTTATGTCTCAGATTGGAATGTTGTTTCTACCAGCCAGCAGAGGAGAGGTGGGAGAGGGAGCATTGTGGTCCTGGCTGGGGGGTGGGGGGAATGCCTGGCACCCACCTGCACTGAGGCTGGGTTGCTAGTGGCTCTTTGCCTTGATGTCCCTCCATTTCGTGTTGCATCCCGCTAACCTTTCTATTCTTACCCCTTCCCTTCCATTTCCCCTCTGCTTCCCACCCATGACCTACTCTCAACTTAGTGACATTTTTGTTAGGGAGATCCTTATTGTGACTATTTGCTGTTCTCCCAAACATTTGTGGTTTTTTTTGTTTTTTTTTTGTTTTTTTGTTTTTTTTAAAGATTTTATTTATTTATTTGACAGAGATAGAGACAGCTAGCGAGAGGGGGAACACAAGCAGGGGGAGTGGGAGAGGAAGAAGCAGGCTCATAGCAGAGGAGCCTGATGTGGGGCTCGAACCCATAACGCCGGGATCACGCCCTGAGCCGAAGGCAGATGCTTAACCGCTGTGCCACCCAGGCGCCCCTCCCAAACATTTGTTTTATGCCAGGAGTCCCCTCTGCTCTCTATTATGCTTGGGTCTTTGGAAGTCAAAGCCAAGACGACTTCTCACTTATCTGCCTGTCCCATCCCTTGCCTGAGTAACTGACAGCAGGCCCGACCAACCAGTTAATTAGGAGATGGGGAAAGAAAAATAATGCTATCGTGAGGGAAAAATAATATATCAAAAGATTATTACACTACACATATTACATAGATGTGTGGGAGTGAGACCTTTGCTTGGTAAACTTTCTGTCACATCCTTAGAAATCCCATTTGTCTGTATGTTATTTTATCTAATTATTTTTTCTCACATATGGCTACGATAATGTGTGGTATGTTAATTAAATGATTCAGATAGGTAGTTAATATATTATTATACATATGTTAGTAGTTATGCCTAAATATTGTTTTACTGATAGTGGTCTGTGAGCCTTAAAATGATGATACCATTGTTCCTTAAATCAGTTTTATCTTGCTGCTTCTCCTGAGTCCAACAGGACAGCAGAACCCATCTGTACTGGGGTTCAGATGTATGTTGATAGGAATTATCTGTCGTAAAAAAAAAAAAAGAAAAAGAAAAATCCCATCTAGCTGCAGAGTAATTAATTTCCTTACTGTAGCTGTGGTAAAGACTATGTATTGTACATAACAAATATTGATTGTTTGGACAGTAGAGTGGAAATAATATGGAGGAAATTCTTTGTCATAGAGGAAAGATCTTTTAATAGAACACCCTAATCCTTGTCCTCTACAAAGAGCACCAAGGGTGGGACGAGTGGAGCCAGACTCAGGGTCCTGTGGTTACTACAGATTGAAAGCCAAGATCTAGGCATCCTCAGCCTGCTTCCACAATGAGCGAGGAAACAAAATAGAGCTCAGTTTCCAGAATTGCATGACGAATGTAAAAATGGATATTGGTAAAGGTAACCCCCATAGATCCTCAGTGGGTGGGATATTTTTTCCTGGCAAAGTTGTACTCTTACAAATGCTTCAGATTCTGGTGTCCGCTTGGAGAGAAGAGAGCTGTAGGGAGCACGATACTGATAACCACAAAACTCATTTTATTTGAGAATGCTACTGAAGACCCGTATCTATTGAGAACATCACTGGTTTTTATGTGTTATATATTTAAAGTGATATCGATAAACTGGAATTTGAGTGAAGAGGCTGCGTGAGGTGATGAGAGATCTGAAAATAAAGAGCCAAATCAACGGGGCAATTTCATTTGAAGAAGACAGGAAAGAGAAATGTTAACTCCTACTGGAAGGGCTTCATATAGACGAAGGAGGAGATTTCTTTTTCTTAATGTGATTCCAGCTGACAGAAATAGGTTTCATGAATAAGAATTACTGAGGGTCAGAATTTTCTTTATTTTGAAGCTCTTAAACTTTCCTTTACCCCACCAAAAATAAATAAATAAATAAAGTCTCCTGTGCATGTAAGTGAGGACAAAATGATGGAATGCCTCTGTCAGAGTGCTGAAATGTTGGGATTCCGTGGGCTGTTTCTTAAGGGGGGGGGCGTGGGAGTGAAGGGTAACTGGGAAAGTAGAGTTTCCGATTGTTTTCCAGCTTTCACCACGCTGTCTGCTTTTGTTTTATATACTGGGGTTCTGTACAGAATTTGTTTAAAAACAAAGCTCTGGGGACACCTGGGTGGCTTAGTAGGTTAAGCGTCTGCCTTCAGCTCAGGTCATGATCCCAGGGTCCTGGGATAGAGCCCTGCACCAGGCTCCTTGCTCAGCGGGGAGTCTGTGTCTCCCTCTCCTTCTGCCCTTCCCCCTGCGTGCATGCTCTCTCTCTCTGACAAATAAATAAATAAAATCTATAAAAACAACAATAACAAAATAAAACAAAGCTCTTATTATTATAACAAATAAAATTAAGTAAACCCCAATCCAAACTGAACAACCCTTCCAAGCCACAAGTCTGAAAATGCCACCACTAAAGACAGGATTGGGTCAATGGGAGCAAAAATATGGTGGGTGCTGGTGATGGTGCTTGATAGTACTGTTGGTGGTGGTTCTGGTGGTGTTTGGTGGTGCTGCCGGTGCTGGTGTGTTTGTGTGTACCTCTGTGTGTGTGTGTGTGTGTGTGTGTGTGTGTGTGTGTGTGTATAACTCTTATTGAAGATTACACTGGAAATCCATGACAGAGGGAGGAAAGAATGCAAGTCATTTGACTCCTAGATGTGTGTGGTATATATTTTAATGTTTAATCTGTGAAATCTAGAACAAGGTAGAATTAGCAAAGTTTCACATATATATATGTATGTGTATATATAGAGAGAGCAAAAATTAATATTTATATATGTTGCAAAACTTATATACATATATACATATACATACATATACACATACACATATATACATATTATATACATATATATACACACGCACATATATACATATATACATATTATGTACATATATATATAAATGAGACTGAACATTACACACACACACACACACACACACACACACACAATTGCAGTCAATCACATATACCTGAACAGACACTCTATTCTTTAGGTATTTTAAGTGCTTTTGCTTCTGTGAACTTTTCTGGAATCATAGACTATTTGGCCCAAGAAACTTCATAGTCTAGTTCAATCACTTTGATAGGGTCACACACCGGTTATTGCGAGAGCTCAGGCCTCCTGCCACAAACATTTTCGAGGGTCATCTCTGCAGCAAAGCCAGATGACGCTGCATTTCCGACCACGAGGAGGGAACAGAACTTTGCCTTGAGAGTGAGTGATTGTTTTAGACGAGCCTATAATTGAAGATCACGTTATTGAAATGAAATAAACATGAGAGATTATTAGGTATTTATTCAAAAAGACAAGCGCAGGGAGTCACATCACATTGAGATTACATTTGATCTCTAATAATCAAAGAAGGGTGAAGAATGTGTGTTTTGTTTCATGTGGGTCTAAGGCTAGGTTAGAAGGCAGTAATACCACTAATAGTTTGCTTTGGGTAAGGTAAAATCAAACAACTCGTTCTCATTATAGAGGCAGAAGGAGCAATTTAAATTAAAAGGAGTGTGCTTGTACCTATGTATTCAAGATAGGGAAAGTAGGGGAGAGTCAACAATGGATAAATCTACGACTTTGACCAATAATTGCTGTGCGGGTGGGGATGGAAGTTGCTACAAGCAGGATCAACGACGCTAGGTCATCAGGCAGAATGGAAAGCACCCCTCAAGTAGTGATGCTCTTTCTTATAAACCCCCCTTTGCCAGTTCTGCTTCTGCCTAACAAGGCTCCAGCTTCCTTACTCCAAGAAAAAAGAGGCACATGAGAAGGAGGAAAGGCAGATGTCTTACTAAAGCTTTTCTACGTTATTCTACTATTGTAGAAACTTTGCCATAGATGCAATCATCCCACCAGAGCATGTTTACTGGAGACCTACTAAGTATGAGGAACATAGGTGCTAAGTACATAGGACTTAGTGCTAAGTACTATGGGAGCCTGCTGCTCAAAGCAAGGTCTGCAGACCAGCAGCCTCAGCGTCTCTGGAAGCTTTCTAGACAAGTGCAGAATCTCAGCTCTCACCCAGACCTAATGAACCACTACCTGCGTTTTGACAAAGAGTCTCAGGTAAGAAGAGCAGCTATGGGAAGCACCAATAAATGTCTTTATTATAGGAATATTTTTGTAGATAAGTTTGAGGAATCAGGTGGTTGAATGGAGGTGAGCCTCTAAGAAGATTAGAAGTGACCAGCTTTTTAATTCTTTGTGGAACACATCTTACCTTTACCCCAGTGAAAGCTGAGAGGAATAACGTCACTTTGGTCCCATTAGGGTCTATAGCTCTGGGAAGGACATCTGTGTGATCCTGGTGGGGGGCTGGAAATGGAAGAAGAAGGGTACTCTTCAGGAATTCACATAACACACCCCCAGAAATAGCTCCTCGGGTCTTGGGGGCGGTGTGGCACCATGGGTCCCTTGTCCTTCAGACAAGGGCATGAGCAACTGGATTTGTAGCCTAAGAAAATGGGTTACATGGATTTGTGGCCATAGCGTAGATATTATTTTATATTCTGCCATTTTCCCCCTTACCCACCGCACTTCCGAACATGTAAAAGTCTACTTCCCTTTTCACTCACCCGAGACTTCCTTTCCCACTCTGTGTTACGGGGATAACAACATTCCTCTTCTCATTTCACACTCCGTGTACCAGGCGGATGGCTTGCTGAACTGCACACACCCCTCCAGCTCCCCCGTGGGAGAGGGAGGTTGGAACAGTCATCTTGGTAAGCAGCAGGCACTCGCTCAGGAACCGGTGTCTGCAGGGGAGGCTGCTGATGCCGTACCATGTAGAACACGTGGAAATCTGAGCTGAACCTGGGCTGCTAATGAGAACATCACTTTTCTCTAGAGACTTCCTGCCCCAGCTCAGAGGTGAAAATGAGATTTCCCCAAACAATAATTCATCATGCATTCACAACTGCTCATCCTTCTCTCCTAGAGTTATTTTCAAACATCCAAGCTTGTTGTCGAGGAGATGGCCAGCGTGTGAGTGCTCTGCCACGAGGATACCACCACCACCCCCCTGTGTAAAATGAGGGGCTGCCCAAATGGCACCCTATGCACTCTTTTTTAACCTGAACCTTTTGAGGGGCGCCTGGGTGGCACAGCGGTTAGGCATCTGCCTTCGGCTCAGGGCGTGATCCCGGTGTTGCGGGATCGAGCCCCACATCAGGCTCTTCCACTATGAGCCTGCTTCTTCCTCTCCCACTCCCCCTGCTCGTGTTCCCTCTCTCGCTGGCTATCTCTATCTCTGTCGAATAAATCAAAAAAAAAATCTTTAACCCGAACCTTTGAAAATTTTCTAATCTCCGGAAGAGAAGAAATAAGAACATTATGAACACTGGTATACAATTTACCTAAATTAACCAATTCTTAACAGTGTGTGTGTGTGTGTCTGTGTGTGTGTGCACAATCCAAGCCACGTCTCTGGTAAAATGCCCCACATTCTGGATTTGTCTGTTTCCTCATGTTTAGGTTCAGGTTAAGCACTCTCGACAAGAACACATCAATGACATTATGTACTTCCTATTGCGTCACATCAAGAAGTGTGTGAGAACAATTTGTTCCATCACTGGTTATATTACTTTTGACCATTTAGTTAATGTGGTTTTGCTAGTGTTCACCATTGTAAGGCGCCTTTTCCCCGTTCTAGTCAATAAGTAATCTGTGTTGATATTTTGAGAGCATGTGAGTATCTTGTTTCCTGGTAACATTTCACGCAGTGGTCTTAGCATTTACTGACAACATTTGATAAATCTTAACATAGAGGATGCAAACAGTGACTTTCTAAATCTATAATTCATTCCAATTTTATTGGCTGGCATTTATCTGCAGAGAAGAACTCCCCACCCCCACCCCCACCTTTCCACCTTTCTCTCCCTCCCTGTCTCTCTCTCATTTCTGAATATCAGCACAGAGTTATAGATTCTTTTTTAAATTCTGGGCATTATTAACCATTACTATTATTTTTTTATTCTCAAATTATCCAAAATGTGTCCAATAGTGGCCCTTCAGGCTAGCTCCTGGATCCTTTGACATGTCCCTATTAGTTTCTTTTTATTTTTTAAATACTTCCTTACTTTCTGATAAGACAAGATGTTAGAGGCTTATAATTTCACTATCAAAGGACTGGGATCAAACATTGTTCCAAGAAGCCCTTGTTCTTTTTAGTGGGGAATGGTGTTTAGAAATGATATTTAGTGGGGGCACCTGGGTGGCTCAACAGCTGAGCGTCCAACTCTTGGTTTTGGCTCAGGTCACAATCTCAGGGTCCTGAGATCGAGACCTGCATCAGGCTCAGTGCTCAGCAGGAGTCTGCTTGGATATTCTCTCCCTCTCCCCCTCCTCCTGCTTGCACACATGCTCTCACTCACTCTCTCTCTCAAACAAATAAATAATTCTTAAAAAGGAAATGGTATTTAGTGGAGAACTCCAGATGTGCTCCTTGCTACTAGGATATCACTGTTTTTAGGCCCTTTCTATAGAGTGATCTAAGAAATAGGCCTTAAGGAATAACACTTCCTTCCCAAGTTGACCTATAGATTCAATGCAATCCCAATAAAAATCCTAGTGAGGATTTTCTTTGAAGAGGCAAAGGGCCTAGAATAGTTAAAACAATCTTGAAAAGAAAAATAAAGTTTAAGGACTTAGGCTGCTAGGTTCGAGACTTACTATGAAACTATAATACTGAGGGTGCCTGGGTGGCTTAGTTGGTTGAGCCTTTGCCTTCTGTTCGGGTCATGATCTCCAGGTCCCGGGATCAAGTCCCACATCAGGCTCCCTGCTCAGTGGGGAGTCTGCTTCTCCCTCTCTCTCTGCCCCTCTGCTTGTTTTCTCTCTCTCTCCCTGTCAAGTGAATAAATAAAATCTTAAAAAAAAATACGAATGTTATGAATCAACAAACAGATCAATGACACAGTAGAGAGAGTTTAGAAACCTGCACATATCTGGCCAGTTGATTTTTGACAAACACACAAAGTCAGTTCAATGGGAGGGCAAATCTCCTCAACACATTTTGCTGGGGCAACTAGATATATGGAGAAAAATTAACTTCAACTCTTACCTCCCATCAGACACAAAAAAGAATTTTATATGGACCATAAACCTAAACATAAAAGCTTATAATGTGAAGCTTCTATAAATAAACATGGGAGACTATCTTTATGAACTTATATTGGACAAAGATTTATTAGACAGGAACCAAAAAGCATAAACCATAATAGAAAAATTGGTACATTGAATTAAAGTTGAAAAAAAATCTGCTTATCAAAAGACATTGTTAAGAAAATGAAAAGGTAAGTCACAGACTGGAAAAAAAATATTTTTCAAAATATATATTTGACAAAGGATAGAGATCCAGAATAGATAAGCAATACCTACAACTTTGTAGTAAAGACAAAACCCAATAAAAATTGGCAAAAGACTTCGACAGATATTTATAAAACAAGATATAAAAGTGGTAATATGAGGCTGGCAAAGTTGTCATCAGTATCAATCATCAGAAAAATGCAAATTAAAACCAAATTGAGAAACTTCCACCTTCTGCTTAGGATATAGAGATCTAATCTAACAAAAAACAGTTACATGCCATCTACATCAACATAATATTTCATGCTGAAAAGCTGAATGCTTTCCTAAAGGACATCCTAAAGGATGTCTGCTGTCACTCTGCTTATTCAACATTGTACTAGAATAATTCAAGTGCAATGATTCAAGGAAAAGAAATAAAAACACACAGATTGTAAAGGAAGAAATAAAACAATGTTCACAAATGACATGATTTCTATACTAAACACCCCAAAGAATCTACATGAAAACAAGTTAGTTTAGTAAAATAACAAAATTCAAGGTCAACATGCAAAGTCAATTGTATTTCTTTATATTAGCAAATGAATAATTAGAAATCAAAATAAAGAGTACCATTTACAATAGCAACAAAAATTTTTAAAAAGCTACTTAGACATAAAAATAATTATGTGTGACTATGGAAATAAGAACTAGGAAGATCCGTAGGGGGGAAAAAGGGATAAAGAAAGGCGGGGTAATCAGAAGGGGGAATGAAGCATGAGAGACTGTGGACTCTGAGAAACAAACTGAGGGCTTCAGAGGGGAGGGGGTTGGGGGAATGGGATAGGCTGGTGATGGGTAGTAAGGAGGGCACGTATTGCATGGTGCACTGGGTGTTATATTCAACTAATGAATCATCGAACTTTACATCAAAAACCAGGGATGTACTGTATGGCAACTAACAATAATATAATAAAAAAATTTTTAAAAATAATTATGTGTGAAATGCGTATGCCGATAACTACAAAACGTTGATAAAAGAACTCGAAGAATGCCCAAATAAATGTACGGATATGCCATGTTCATGGATTGGAAGACTACAGATAGTACAGATGTCAATTTTTCCCATACTTTACCGGCAGAATCAATAGAATTTCAATTAAAATCCCAGCAGGAATTTTTTTTTAAGAGATCAATGAGCCAATTCTAATGTATATGGAATGTTAAGAAGTTAGAATTGCCAAACCAAATTTGAAGATGAAGAACAAAGTTAGATGACTCACTGTAGTTGATTTCAAGGGTTAGTAATAAAGCCATACTAATCAAAGGAATAGGACTTTAGAGCAAAGATAGACATATAGGTTAATGGAAGAGAACTGAATCCAGAAATTGACCCATACATATATGATCAGTGGATTTTCAGTAAAGGAGTAAATGCAATTCAATGGAGAACAGACAACCTTTTCAACAAATGCTGTGGGAAAAATTGGATACCCATATGCAACAAAAGGACTCCTACATTACACCACATATAAAAATCAGCTCAAAATTAGTCATAGATCTAAATGTAAAACCTAAAACTATAAAACTCCAGAAGAAAATGTAGGAAAGAATTTCTTATGAGTTTGGCAAAGTTAGGCTAAGATTTCTAAGATACAATGTCAAAAATCATGATCCACTAAAAAAAAAAATGCTAAGTTGAACTTAAGTAAAATGGAGACCTTCTGATCTTCAAGATACTAATAAGAGAATGAAAAGACAAGACACAGAGTAAAATCACATTTCCGAAAAAGAACTCGGATTTGGTATTTATAAAAGAAATCTCCCAAATATTAAGAAGATTTGCAACACTATGAAACAGTGTTACTTTTCATTAAATTTAGTTTTTGTTTTGGATTATACAGTCATTTTTTGTAAGACACGGTTATTTATGTTAATAGGTGATGGGTTTAGGGGCGCCTGGGTGGCACAGCGGTTAAGCGTCTGCCTTCGGCTCAGGGCGTGATCCCGGCATTCTAGGATCGAGCCCCACATCAGGCTCCTCTGCTCTGAGCCTGCTTCTTCCTCTCCCACTCCCCCTGCTTGTGTTCCCTTTCTCGCTGGCTGTCTCTATCTCTGTCGAATAAATAAATAAAATCTTTAAAAAAAAATAGGTGATGGGTTTACTATTGTTATTTTTAAATGGGTTAATGCACATTTTTACAATTTCCCTGTTTTAATGTTTATTATGATAAATATTGATAAATGTATCTTACATAAACAAAAGTTCTTTGGCATTCCCTTTAGAATGTGAATGTGTCCTGAGACCAGAAAGGTTGAGATTTGCTGTTATTGACAGCAGATACTATGGGAGTTCAGGGGCAGCATTTGCTGTAATTGTTTCAGCCAAGTGTTCTGTGGGGAAAGGGTCTTTGGTTTAAGGTCAGTTCAGTTTTCATTAACTGCCCGGTTGGAGCTAGCTCTCAGATGGCCCTTAAATGCAAACTTGTCACTACTGTTATTTATTAGATTCATAGGCGACACCACTTACCCAACAGGTGCTTTAGAAGCTCTTCATTCTAGAATGATGCTAAGAGGAAGATGTATCCTCCCAGATGAGTCAGGAATGCCAGGAATGCTCTGGTTCTGACCATATTGCTCTTGTTGTGCTCACTGTGTTTACCTTGAGACTTTTTCTGACTTAGTAAGTGTCCATGGATCTGCAGTTTAGGAAGGGCAAGTCTAAGAGGACAAGAAATCCCTTCCTTGTCTTCTTTGCAACTATCAGTCACAGTGGATAGTTCTTTGCTGCGTGTTAGAATAGGCATCTGGTTTCTTTGTCTCTTCCTTCATTCTGACTAATTGTTGATAAAGCTCTGCATTTACTTGATTCTTTGGTTGTCACCTTTCCCCACTGTCCTAACCTTTTCTAACACTCCTCCACTCAGTGTAGTCTGAAGAGCATTCTATGTAAATGAGGATAAATCTATCCAGAAATGGATTATCTTCAGAAATATTTGTAAGGGGGGCGTAGGTGGGAGAAAAAGTTAAATGTCACTAATAAATACATTTCAGTTTTCAACAAAGGAAGTGCTTCAGTGATGCTCTGCTTTGCCATTTCAAAATTATAGGACTGGTTAATTGTCCCATTTGGAAGAAGAACACGCTGGGCTTTTAAAAATAAATTTCATATAATGAAGAAAATCTGCATTTTGGATACAGTCATTTATCCACTTAAATATTCATTGAATGCCTATGGGTGTGAGGGACGGTCTTGACTTCTGGAGATTAAAAATGGAGTGGGACAGTCATGATTCTTGCTCTCAGAGCTCATTTCTCAAAGCAGCGTCTCTCAGAACAAGCTCATTTCCTGTTAAGAATGGATAATTCCTATGTATTCTTCAGTTCTCAGATTAAGTGTTAGGTTAGGTGTCTAAGAACTGCTGGATCAGAGGAACTATACTTTTATGATATTAAAAGATATTATAATACCAGAAAAATATTGCCAATTGTCCTCTGTAGTGATTGTATCAATTTGTACTCTTAATAGGATTACAGGAGAATGGAAGTTAAGGTCCACAGAGTCTGAATGACCTGCCAGGTGAGCTGGGCTGAAGATGGATAAATAGGCTGTGGTGGGACAGTGAGATGACCCACTGTCACAAGAGGGGAGGCCAGGGTGCTGTGGGGACATCCCCAGGGGCCCCTTGTCCAGTCTTGGGTGCCACCCAAAGATTCCTAGATATCGAAGCTCACACTTAGTAGGACAGTTGAAGGATGAATAGGAATTATTCATTCCCAACAGGAAACGAGGTCGTGGTTTACTCAGAGATGGTGTGGTCTTGTTCAGGATCTGATGTTCCTTTCTACACGACAGGCTATTCTGATGCTGCCCACCTGAAGAGAAGCAGGGAGAAGTCCCGGGAAGATTCTTGGCAAACGTAGAGGTGTGTTGTTTGTTGCATCATGAGCAAAGATAATATGCAATCTGTAAACTATGTGCTTATAGATGTAACTCATTCGCATGATTCAAAGTACGAGAGGCACACAGTGAAAACTGTCTTTCACCCGGTCCCGGAGTCACTGAGCTTTCCCTCTGGAGGAAACCAAACTTACACATTTCTTGAGCTTCCTTCCAGAGATATTTCATGCAGAAAACAAATAAATTATATGTATGTGTGTATATATATATACACACACATATGTATATATATGAAGTATATATAATGCTGTATATAAATATACAATTTATATACATATAATTTTTATATTGTATAGATACAATTTTTCCTCCTCTTTTCCACAAATGTTAAAGACCTATAGCACTTCCTCATTCTTCCATATTCCAATTTAAGATGTACCATAATTGATTAAATCAGTCCCCTATTGATGGTCAATCTTTTGCTAGTAAAGACATGCTTCTATATGTGTGTATCTGTAAGATAATTTCCTAGGAGTGGAATTACTGGATCAAAGAATCTATACTTTTATCATTTTGAAAAAATTTGCCAGATTTGCCCCCATAGAGGTTATATCAATTTACACTCTCAATAGGGATATTTGAGAACGCAGCCTAAGGCCCCCTGAGTAGAACTTTGGGGATCGGAATTGGAGGACATGATTACACAACAGTAGCAAGCCCTTGGCTTTCTGATAAGTGTGATAGCGTGGGGGTGGACAGTTCCCACGTGGTCGGACCTGCGATGGACCTGCTGGGACGGGTTCAATATGGCTGCTCTAGCCAGCCACAGAACTTGCACCTGAGCACTGCAAATGCCATCGTGAGACCCAGAGAACAAAGAACAAATACAATACGAGTTTTATAATAAAGCCATGTTTACCTTATTATACCAAAGGTCTCAGGCTCATTAACTGCGGGAGTTTAGAATCATTCCCGTTAATAATACGAAATTCTCCCTGGCCATCAGCTCCAGCTGACTGTTAAATGTCAGTCTTACCTCCTCCCTAAATATTTCCGGGCTTCCTCAGGGGTGTGTACATGTGGTAACAAATCATTCCTGACCATTGTTCACCCGTTGGCTGGTCCAGATAAGGTTCTGAAGTCCCTGGTCCATATAATTCACAGCTTTGCTGCTAAATGGATGGAATCGTGGTAGGCACTTTTCCTATCTGTGAAAGTGAGACATTGCCCCCAAGTCTCAGGAGGAGAGACCCCACGGCCCACCAAGTCTCTCCCCACAGATAAAGCATTTTGTCCAGCTTCCTTCACCAGAACTAACCAATCCCAAGGCCCAACCAAGATATCTGATTACATAAATAATAAAGATTAAAATTGAATCGAGTGGATTTATGAATGAAGGAGAGATAACACTTATGAGTTGTTTTTATAAGAGGAATTAACAACCAATATATTTCTGTGCCAGTTTAATTGTAGCATCTAAAACGTATTTAATTGCTTTAAAGAAGCACAAATAGAATGGCCCCAGTACTTGTCATCAGCCTATCTGATGGCAAATCTGTATAGTTGACTGCAAATTCCTATTACTGCCCCCAGGCAAGTTGTGAATTCAGGGCATCTTCTCCCTGACCCTGAGAACGTTTCAGGTTTGTGCCGCAACTCACAGGGCAGCTCGGGAGAAACGAGGATTCTTCCCAAGGGGGAAGGGTAATGTGAGTTAGGGTCAAGACTACTCCTAGGCCTCATTGATAGGGGCTGAAGTTCACAGTAAAAATACAAATTATCATGGATTAGGTCAACCACACTCTCCTTTAGCTGCTTTGGTCTCCTCTGTCCTCCAGCTTTTTGTCCTTTAAGCAGTAAAACATCAAAGGCCAATTTTAAGTCTCGAGTCTTGGGAGGGGCAGGGACAGCTCAAGGTCAAGGAGGCCATTCTTTCTGACTTGGCCTTAGGACCTTGAATCAAAAACACAAAAGGAGCCCTTGGGCCTTACCAGGATTAGGAATTCAATTTAGGAGTTTAGGGTTAGTCTTGGTTATTCAATTTAGGAGTTTAGGGTCAGTCACGAGGTGCTTGGGTTAGTCATGGTAAGTAAGCCCTACCTTTTCCCAGTGTGTCCGGCTGTGCATAGCTCTCCTTAGAGACTGTCATGGATCCCAGGCAAATCTTTTCATCTCAACTCAACTAGCTAGCTGTTCTTTCAGAATTTCCCTAACAGAAAGATAATTTTAAAGTCAAATTTGTAAGTAAATGGTGTATAAAATAGTCACAGGGTAATGGATAAGAAAGAGCTGGAGCTTTGGAGGCAGACAAATGGGTTCAAATCCCAGCTCAGACACCAGAGCTAGAATAAAGAATAGGTTCTAGAATCAGGAATAAGAATCAAGAATGTGCTTTTCCAATTCCTCATCCATTAGATGGGGATAATAGTTTCTATCTCATGGGGTTGTTGTAAAGGTCACAATGAGATAAGGTGTATAAATTCTTAGCAGAGCACCTGGCACAGGGTAAGTCCTCAATATATGGTTGCATTATTACTAAGAGCATAATGAAAAATTATTTGGTATTATCTATGTTGACGGCAATTTCTGTCACTGCTTGTCTTCATTTCTGTGAGTAAATATGTTCTGTCAACTTCATGTGGAGAACAAAGGCAAAAGAAATGTACATAAATTCAGATCTTACAACTTGTGGGCCCTTGACAAATACTTGAGACAGGCAGAGTATGACATTCCTCCTGGAACTCCCAACCGTCTCAATGTTAATGCCTTGCTAGAGGGAAAAAAACCACCTTAGCTTGACAAGAGCCAGGCCTCCAGGATCCTGTAAGTCTTCTTTAACATATGAAAACCCTATTGGAAACTTCCTTTATCTCTACCCCTCCCGCTCACAACTTAAAAGTGTATCAATCAATCATTTCTCAGGACCACAGCTCTTTCTGCCCAGACGTGCTGTCCCTGTGCTTCAATAAAACCACCCTTTTTGCACTAAGAACATCTCAAGAATTCTTTCTTGACTGTTTGCTCCCAGACCCCACATCAAATCACACAAACTCAATCTCCGTTATCTTTGGCAGATTTTTCCCTCTCTGCCTTCTCCATGCCCTTGGCTTGGTTCAAGCCTCTCTTATTTGTTACCTGAATAAAGGCGATTGCTTCCAATTCGGCATCCCTGACTTCAGTCTTGGCTTCCCCTAATGCCAGAGTTTTTCTAACTTTAAAGTGCATTTGAACCCCCGGAGGGCTCATTAAATCACAGTGGCCAGTGGCTGGGGAGAGAAGGGACAGATGATTTGCATTTCTAAGTTCCCAGGTAATGCGGATGCTGGTTGGCTGGTCTGGAGACCACACCATGAAAACTGCAATGTTGGATGCCCTGTTGAAATCACCACTTGGAGAGATTTACAAAATATTCTTGCCTGGATCATACTAGCTCAGAGTCTGATTTAAGCAGTCTGGGATGTACCTTCAGGTGCTGGAGTTTCTTAAAAGCTTGCCGAGTGTTATAAGTGGTAGCTCAGGTTAAGAACCACTGCACCAGAGCAAACTCCCCAAAATCCTTCCCCAAATTTCCCCTTAAATACCGTAGTGGTTCACCTCAGTCATCCCTAAATGGGCCGTGTCTTCTTCCTCATCTGTTTTCTCTCAGCTCTTCAGTTAAAGTTACTCTAGCAGATTTCCGAGTTCACCTTCACTGGTAAACTCATAGATGTTTTTACATTTTATATTTTAAACACCTGGCCGTATTTCCATCCTAATGTGGGTATGATTGTTGGTTTACTTGTTTGTTTTCTCAACCAGAGAAGGAACTGTGTGCTGTTCATCTCTGTATCATAGTGCATGGAAAGTAATAGATGTTTAATAAATGTTTGCTAAAGGCATAGTCCTTTATGTAGCTGTTATATTGCAGATGAAATGCGGGAACGAGAAAGGCACAGTGTGGGGAAAAGAGCACTGGACCAGGAACCAAAGGGCTGGGCTGTTGCCATGGATGGGATGCCTTGTGACTGGACATTTCTGTGGGGTGTTTGCATTTACTTCTCTGGACAAGCCTCCAGGGTGGATATTATTACCCCATTTTCAAGATTAAAAGAAATAGAATGTTAAGTATTTCCCCAACTTCTTCCAAATCTCTTTCACTCAGTCTGTCTGTCACTGGTCACTTCCCCTTTAAGAATGATCTCTTGGCTTTTGGGAATAATGTGTTCTGGTTCTCTACCTTCCCTGCAGTTTCTGAGTCTCCTTTCGCAGAATTCTCTTACTTGGGTTTGCCTTGTCACGTGTACTCTTCCTGGGAGAATTCTGGAAGCTGTGGCTTCTTCCTTCCTAGGATAACCCTCCATCTGTATTTACAGCCCAGACAGCTCTCTATGCAGGGCCCCAGACCGTACATCCAACTGTCCACTCAGTATCTCCACTTGAATGTTCTAGAAGCACATCAAAGTCAACATTTCCAAAGCTAAGCTCATTATCTTCCCTCTTCAGCATTCCCTAGCTCTATTACTGGCCCTATTCCTTGGCCAGATGCTGGAACAGATCCTTGATTCCACCGTCTTACTCCCAGCTCTCAACTAAGCAGCTACAAGATGGGATGAAGTTACTTGTCCATACTAATTGCATCCTGTTCTCCAATATGACTTCCCCCCTCAATCCTCTGCACAGGGGCAAAGTATTTTTGCTGAAATGCAAATCATTATTTGGCCCCAAAATTCTTTCCCGGTGGGTGGGGGGAAAAAATCTCACTAGCAGATGTTGGAATTCCTCTTAGAGCAGAAATTGTCTTGGTTTAGAAAAATACTTTCAAGTTTCAGACAGCAGGTGAAAACCTGGGGGCATGAATTTCAGGAGTCAGAAGACTGGAGAAAGATACATATTCATTATGATTGGGTTTCCCTCAAGCAAAGAAGCAAAGATTTTTGATGGATTGTTTAATATCCTTTTCTAGCATCAGCATCTGACACACTGATTAACAAAGCAGGAGAACTTTGTGAACACAAAAGTAACAGGATTGCTTCTAAATGTGTTCTGTCAAGCCTTAACTACAGATCTTAACAAAGTCCTGACACCTTCAGGGCATCCAAGAGCCCTTGCCCCTAATTGGCCTGTGCAGAAATAAACCTGAGCCAACTGTCCTGAGGATAATGAAGTAATAACAAGATTGAAATGGGAAATTGCCAAGGCTTAGCTGAGCCCTGTGTGACAAGACTCATCTATTGCTTCTCTCTCCTTAGTAGCTTCACTAAGAAATGGAGCAAGAGGGGCGCCTGGGTGGTGCAGTTCTTAAGCGTCTGCCTTCAGCTCAGGGCATGATCCTGGCGTTCTGGGATTGAGCCCCACATCAGGCTCCCCCACTGGGAACCTGCTTCTTCCTCTCCCATTCCCCCCGCCTGTGTTCCCTTTCTTGCTGGCTGTCTCTGTCAAATAAATAAATAAAATCTTTAAAAAAAAAAAAGAAATGGAGCAAGAATATGGTTCAACAATATTCAGAAAGCATTTTCTGGAACAAAAATTTTGTACCAGGTTCTATTTTAGGGCTGGGGATACTAAAACAGCTATGGTAGGGCCACTCCACTGTCTTCTGTGACCCACATGCAGATGGAGAAAATAGAAAAAACATAATTCAGTCCATAAGAAATATCACCACATTTTAAAAATGGTATTGAAGTTGAGCAATTATTATATCATTTGGGTGTACGCCAGAGGCTTTGTTTGGAAAGACAAAAAATACCTATTCTGTCACTAACGAGCTGCTCACAAAGGAAACGGGTAGGTGTATCAACAGGGTAAGTGAGTTATTCCTCTTCTCAAAGCGTCTTCCTGTCTGGACATTAAGTATTGCTGTCTTGGTATGGAACATTGACATTTTCAGTTCAACCAATCTTTTTTGAGGACATACCGTATGAACTTTTCTGCAAGGGATACAAAGATTAGTAGGGCTGGGCACTTGTCCTCAAGGGCTTACAGTTGTGTGTGTGTGTGTGTGTGTGTGTGTGTGTGTGTGTGTGTGTGTGTGTGATCAGGGACAAAAACTCACCAGAAAAGCTACCATAGACTGGGTACTTCCTATGCACCAGGCACTACTCAAAATTCTATTTAACCTCATCAAACCCTCACATGTAAGGATTTCCACGACCATGTAAGGTAGGTGTTAGTCTTGTTTCATGCTTAAGCGACTTTCCCAGGGTTACAAAACTAGTAAGAAAAGGATCAAAGAGAATTTCGAAACGAAGTGATATGGGGGCTCAAAGGAGAAAATATCATATTTGAGTAAGAAGGTATCAGAAGCTTCATCGTGGAGGGTGTTTTTGCAAGACCTTGACATCTGGGCAGAATTTTGAAAGGCAAAGATTGTGGGTATGGAAAGTAGTCTCGGTGCAGAGAAGAATATGAGCAAAACCCCGGGTGTTCATGGAACAGCACAGTGAGTTTGGGCTGGTGTGTTGGGATGTGTAGATAGATAAGACCGGAAAGGTAGAACTTTCTGGGGGGAGGCCCTTTGTTTGAGTGAGAGCTGAGGAGTTCCTGTAATGTCAAGTTAGTGATGGAGGAGAAGGATTTGTGGGGTGCTCACAGCTGTGTTTTAGGGGGCTGACTCTGTCAGGATTAATATTGGAGAACGGGAACACAGGAAGCAGTGAGACCCATTAGGGGCACACAAGTTTCAGGAAAGGTAATGAGATCTTAACTAGGGCAGCAGCGTGGGGAGCAAACAGCATTATTTTTTTAAGATGAGCATCATGGGGGTTATTTTTCAGGATTCCTAAGGAAGAAGTAGTGCCTGGTCACCGAGTAAGCCCATACTATAAATACTTGGATTGAAAATATGGTCCCAGTAAGCATCTAAAACTTATATATATACTACTTTCTAGCAGCTCCAACAGCTGTATACTGACACTTAAGGCAATGCATGCTGATGCTTTTGGGGGGCAGAACTGAGGGGGGAGAGAAGCGGACAAGAGTCATAGTTGGGTCAAATTGCCACTGAAACCTAAGCAGAGAGTAGCATGGTAGAGAGGTTAGGTGCATAAGTGGGGAGCCAGAGAGGTGAGTTCAGGTGCCAGGTCTGGTCCTGGCTGGCTGTGTGACTGTGGAAAGATGGGTCAGTCTTCAGTTCCTCTCTTGTAATGGGATTAATAATACCACCACCTCAATTTTTATTTAACATAACATTGCCTACACAATTTCCACCTCTCCCACAAGACCCATTTCTTTAATCCTACAACTACCTGATAAGGTAGACACATGGAAGTGTCTAATTATTGTTTGATTTTGTCATTTTGTCATTATTATATATTACTATTATTTTAATATTATTAAGATGATACCATCAGGGGCACCTGGGTGGCTCAGTCGTTAAGCGTCTGCCTTCGGCTCAGGGTGTGATCCTGCCTTTCTGAGATAGAGCCCCACATCAGGCTCCTCTGCTGGGAGCCTGCTTCTTCCTCTCCCACTCCCCCTGCTTGTGTTCCCTCTCTCGCTGGCTGTCTCTCTCTTTCTGTCAAATAAAGAAATAAAATCTTTAAAAAAAAAAAAGATGATACCATCAAAAGCTCCAATAGGGATAAGAACTGTTTATATGTAAACTAGCTTTATAAAAGGCTGAATATAGTTCCCATTCATTAAGTTGTGCTTTAAAAATAGTGTTTGGTGATGACATTTAAAACAGAGATTGGCAGCTCGGTGCAGAATACGGACTTCCCAGGAGCAAATGTCTACCAGTGAAAGAAGCCACAATTATAGAGGTTGGAACCACTGATCACAGACTGTCTAGAAAGCGCTTGGAGATAGGGATTACCAGATGAAGAAAACAGGGGTGGCGGGGGGTGTTGTTGGAAGGGAATGGGGTAAGATGCTGTCATTCATTTCAGTAAGGATGAAGGATGGACACACTCTTAGTACATAGCACAGTACTATGCGTATCAAAGGTTCAATACGTGTGCAGTGAATCAGTGGTGATTTACCTTCAGAGGGGTGGAGAGAAGTGGTCTGGAAACTGTGGCAAGGTTCCTGGCCCATAGTGGGCACAAAAGGAGAGAAGGAAAGAAGGAACGAGCTAGGATCTTTAGCTCCCTTATGCAGAAGGGGAGTTTACTGATGAAGAACCTAGAAGGGAAGTTTACAAAACTTACAGAATTTTGCAAAAAAACCTCTGGCTGGTTATCAGCAGAAATTTTTTAAAAATGTGTGGAATTGGATGGCAAGGAAAGAGATCCTGTACCCTTCTTAGCCTAAAAGTAAATATACTTTACTTGGGCTTATGCGAGCTGAATGTTTTCCCACTTCAGGACTGACCTAAAACTTTTAATTCCTTCTTAGGACTTCAATATTTCTAGATGCCTTTATGAGATGCCCTGCTTGGGGCTCCTATGGGGCTCAGCAGAGATGAGGAAGGGAGGATCAGATAGTGCAGCTGACTAGTAATTGTTTGCTCCCTTTCCAGAACTCTGCAGTCCCTGGCTCTGCTCCCCTTTCTCTCTACGCTGAGCCCCTAATCCTCAGGGGCCCTTGATGATCAGCTCCGTCAGAAGCTCATCTATGTCCTATACAGAATGACTCAGGCAGAAAAAGATGGTCATTCTTAAAAGCTGGGGTGGATCAGAAAAAGGGTCAGTAGAAAGTGAAGGAAAGCCTTTTTGCTACTGAGTGCCCAGTCTGAGTGAGGGCTTTGCCATATGGCCTCTGCTCAAAATTGATCTGACATGAGGTTACGAAAAAGCATTGTGCACACGTATGCTATATTGCCAAAGAACTCTTCTGGTTGACGGTAGATAGTGGATACGTGTGGTGGCAACCTACAGGGAAATCTGAAAGGACTTCATCTATAAGGGAAACGAGAGCTTCTTTCCAGCCAAACTTATTTTCGGATCTGTGGGTGCAAAAACCAGCTTTTCAAGACATTGAGATTGGGAGTGCTGTCATGTTTTCAACACTTAAACCCTTTCAGATGCCACCTTGGGAAGGACTTGATGGAAAGCATTCTGTCAACTTGATTCCTCAAACAGGCACATTTCTCAAGCTGTCCAGAGGATAAGGGCTGATTCTGAGAACCAGATTTGAGTCGGTACATCTAATCCAACTACCACCTTTCTGCCCCAGCAAATGTTAGTGCTTTTCCTTCACAGAGAAACAAGAGTGAGTTTCCTCCATTTCCTATTTCCTTGTGTGCCATCCTATCAGACTAGTCTTCCACATTATCAGCATGTTTCCCTTTTCCTACCCCCTTTGCTCTTATGCTGAGTCAGAGGTATTCAGCGGCTGTTCTAAATGTTCACTTCTCCCATGCACTGATCCCTTCACCTCCCCAAGGATCTCCTTCCCTTCCTTCTTCACCTCTGCACATCCTTTCCCTCTAGCTCTTACCCCTCAATCTGTGGTCATAAGCAAGATTCCAAATTACTAGAACAATCAAAACCCCCCTGGACCCTGGGTCTTGCTTTAGTTGCTTTTCTATCATTCTATCATCTTTAATAGGCATGCTGTTCAAGAGAGAAATGTATGCATTTGTTCTTTACACATTTAGTCATCCATCAGCCTTTGGTGGAGGGCCTCCCACCTCCCAGAAATTGGGAAAAGTGCAAGGGCAATGAACGAGACAGTCCTTACCTTCAAGAAGTCTGGTGAAGGAGACCAGTAAATTAACGACCACACACACAGGGTGGTAAGTGCGGTGCCAGGGACACGCACAGGTTCTCCGGGAGTACATAGCACCTTCCGGTTCATCCTTTGAGACACAGTAGAAAAGTTACTTCCTCTATGAAAGTTTTCTACAGGATTCTTGTTTCCCATCTTGGCATTCCCACATTACCTGGTGTGTGCTATCATGATGTCACTTCACACATTTTATTCTGATTATCTCTATCCAGCTTACTCTTCTCCCTAGTTGTGAGTTTTCTAAGAGCAGGGATTGTGCCCAATTTATCCCAGGACCTTTATCCCAAAGGATAAATGTATGGGTTTATGAGTTTCATAACTCATTTAAATGAGTTTCATAACCTCATGCCAGATCAATTTTGAGCAGGATTTAGGGGGTGGAAGCTCTTAGTAAGTGCTTGTTGAATGAGACCAAGTGGATGTTAGGAGGAACACAATATCTTTGGGGGCCAACGTTGATGGCGTAACAAGACCTGGGTCAGAGGGGCCTCATGGAAGAAGGCAGAGCCACGGGAGAAAGCGCCAACACCCACATGCACATTCAATCCATTCTCTTTCCTGTCAGCTATAGCTTCTCCTAGCTACCGCTTTTCTGTTCAAACCTAGAGGGAGGGTCGGGCTTTGGTTTTTATCACGGAGGCATTTCCCTTTCAGTTTGGCTGGTTGTGCACGAAAACAGTGCTTTCTGCCATGCTGCAAACTCCTCCAGCCATGGTGGAAGGAAATTTTAGACTTCCCATTCTGAAAACGAGGAAAATGAGGAAGGACACGGGTACTTGACTTAGGACAGCACCCAAGTAAAGTCTCTGGGGCCCATACGTTTCAATTTTGGACGAGATGTTGGGCAGAATTTTTCTGACCAAACCTTGTTTTGGGGAGGAGGTAAGGTTTTATTATCCTTATTTTACTGAAGGTGTAGCTGGACCCAAGGTGAAGGGGTTACGTGATTTTCCCAACATCTAGGAAAAACTTACACCTTCTGACTTCTCGAGCAAGACTCTTTTCTCAAACTTGAACAGTAAAGTGAAAAAATCAGCCTGAGGTTTCTCTGGGGTGTGTGAGTCAACTTCCCAAGTATTTCACATTGACGTAAATGCCTTTCTTCTTTTGGGCTCTGGATTTATCAGAAGTCATCTTAGAGACAGACATAGCGGATGGTTAGCGTTAAGGGAAGGGGGATAGGAGACCCCCCCAGGGGTGACGCAACTTCCTGCCACCCCACCCCCTTCTGGAGGAGGGCACTGTGTGCAGCAGTGCTCTCGACGCCTATGACATTGTTTCCTGAAAGTTCAATAGCTTGTAACTTTGCTAAGTACTCACTAATTCTGTGTATTTCTTTTCGTTAGATAGTCTATGGCAAACTCATTAGGAGCTTATTAGCCAGGACTGTTGGAGCTGAGCTGATGCTAGTTAAGGAAAATGAGTTTGTGAGCATAAATCAACGCCAGAAGTATCCTCATCCAGGCTAATGAGAACTTGATAAATGCCACAGCGCAATTGGCACGTGTCAGCAATCAGAAGCAGTCAAGCCATTACTGGATTTAATAATTCAGCCCAAAAAGGACACACGTCAGTCAGTCACGGGTGGGATGTGCAGAGGGAGGATGTAGGAGTCAAAGTGTAAGCTCATCAGGAATCCAATAAATTTGTCAGGTTTTGGAGAGGAAGCAAAGTGGTGTTGAGGCCAGGACGGCAGGGCACCTGTGCATATGTTGAAGGAATCCTGCTAACTGTTAAAGAAGTAGGTTCATTCCTGATAACTTCTATATGACCGTGGGTTCCTTATTTGTGGGATAGGAATGGTGAGTTTGGATTCACAGAGAAAGGTGTGAAGAATGCTTTCCACTCGCCAAGCTCTTAATTGTTTCTTACGTTGTCCATCTTATTGGATTCTTGCAATAATTTTAGGAGATAGGGCAGTTCAGTCTAGGGTGGCTTGGTGTGTCCCTTGGGGGCAGGACAATGAATGAGCTTCTAGCTAACTGGGCAATCTTTTAAGGCCACATCCAGGCTTCAGTTTTGATGCTATTTTAGATCCATGAACCAATAGAATGAGGGGACTTGGTCTCATGTGGACATGGTTTAATAAAGAAAAGCTCATGGTCCTAGACAACCCCCTTTATAAACACCAGCACCTTCCATGTTACCTGAAGAGATCATTCTTTTTAGGCTGACTGGTGGCTGTGGAGAACGTCAAAGGCAGAACCTGTGAAGCTAAAGCATTTTTTATTTTATTTATTTATTTATTTATTTATTTATTTATTTATTTTTAAAGATTTTATTTATTTATTTGACAGAGATAGAGACAGCCAGCGAGAGGGAACACAAGCAGGGGGAGTGGGAGAGGAAGAAGCAGGCTCATAGCAGAGGAGCCTGATGTGGGGCTCGATCCCATAACGCCGGGATCACGCCCTGAGCCGAAGGCAGACGCTTAACCGCTGTGCCACCCAGGTGCCCCTAAAGCATTTTTTAAAACACATTTTTAAGTTTATATATAGTGTAACTGGGGTGTGTGTGTGGTCTGGTTCAGGTTTGCTTGCCAGATTGCAGAATTTCCATATCATTCTTCAGATCAATAGACTCCCGAAGGCAACCTACAAGACGAGATAACTACTAGAGAAAAACCTTCACAGGTGTGGTGAGGAACGTCACTGAGGCCCAGAGCGACAGGATGCGCTGGGTAACAAATAACACTTGATAGACGTCCTGTGTATGTGCGTTCTCCTACACGAGAGAGGGAATAGCGTGTTGCAAGGAATCCTGAGACCTATTTACTCTTGGATATGTACATTCTTCGGAATGTTTCCTTCCATTTTTGTCCTCTGTTTCCTCAAGTGCTGATGAGTCCCAGATGGGTAAGATCTTATCTGTGGCCCAAGCCCGTCTTCTAACTCTAGGGTATATAACCACCTGCTTTGCCTCTCAGTTTACGGTCTTCCAGGCATGTCACATTTCACAATACAAAACTGAGCCCCTGATTTGGACCCCTCCTCCCCCGCACAAAAAATATCCAACTTTCTCTGTGGCCTTCCCTGTTTGGATTAATAGCAATTTTATTTACTCACTTGCTTAGGCCAAAACTTTTGGCATCAGACTTGACTTCTCTATGTCTCTCCTGTCTCACATCTGATCTGTCAGCAAATTCTGTAGACTTGATCTTCAAAATATATTTGGAATCCTTAAAAAAAAAAATCTATAAACGTACAGAGATTTTTTTCAGTAACTACAGGAAATGCATTTAATAATGCCATAAATTTTGACTTTAAAAAATGCTGGTTAAATTAAGAATAAAAAGGACTTTCTTTAACTGAATAAAGGGTATAAAAGTCAGAAACCTAAATTGATAAATATCAGAAGCATTCCCTTTAAAATCAGAAACAAAACAAGCATAACTACTACCACCACTTCTATTCAACATCGTACTGGGGTCCTCCACGATGCAATAAGACAAAAAAAGAAAAAAAATAAGAATACCAGCATACCCTTTGGCCCTTCTGTAAAATGCAGACATCTTCCCACCTAAGCTGTTTGCTTACGCAATTCTCTTCTCCTGAAGTGTTGTTCTCCTATAGGATGTGATCAATAAATATTTGTTAAATAAGTTAACAGATGAAGAATGTAAGCTCCATGCAGGCGGGGGTTTTGTCTGTTTTGTTCATTGCTGTCTCTCCAGCTCTTAGAAGGGTGTATATAGGAGCAGATGCAGCTACATAATTGCAAACTGAAATCGTGGGGCTCCCTGTTAAAAAAATTCTGAAGATTTTCAAGATAGTGACAGTTGAGCGTTAAACGAAGAGGGGGGCCCTTCTGAGCACATTACCCTCAGCAACTATGCCCCTGAAGCCAGCCCTACATTGACATGGCATACCAGGCACTCAAGACTAATTGCTGAAGAAATAAATGATCTCACTTGATCATCTCAACATCTCATAAGGCAGTGGGGATAAATGAAACTGAGAGAACTAAATGGCTTGCTGATTTTTAGTCTGTGTCTTTCCTTGGCCAAATCCAATTGGAAGGGAGGGCCAAGGAGCCTTTTGATGGAGTCCATCAGGTCAGCCTCTGGGACCACAGAGCAGGGTCCAGAGGAGCAGAGTATGGGCATGGAATGAGGGAGGCAGAAATAGGAGCATGCCCATTTATCATACTTCCCTCTGGACTTGGGTCTCCATTAGGCAGTGGAACTGTGCGATGTCCCCAGAACCTAG
The DNA here is from genome assembly GCF_002007445.2 of Ailuropoda melanoleuca. NCBI lineage: Eukaryota > Metazoa > Chordata > Mammalia > Carnivora > Ursidae > Ailuropoda > Ailuropoda melanoleuca. The sequence continues at coordinate 4,473,625 of NC_048232.1, read as the reverse complement.
CCCCCCGGGCAGATGCATAAACAGTAGGTCTCCAAAAAATAATTGGTTAATAAATGAACAAATGAATTAACGAGGAAAACGATTAATACAGAGAAGATGTAGTCAAAGTCATTTTAGGTGAATGGATAGAAGCTTAGTGAGTTTGTTTGGGGAGTCTGCCTGAGATTCTCTCCCTCTCTCTCTGTCCCTCCCCCTGCTCACCTGCACGTGAACACACTCTTTCTCTCTCAAATAAACAAATAAATCTTAAAAAAAATCAAAGCCTTGTTGAGAGAGAAGTATAGGACTCCAGTCTAGTTCATGGTGTGTGCAATTTAATATATATTTGTTAGGTAAATTTGTTATTGTTGGCCATTACATTTATGGGTATGTATTGTAGACACAAAATTAAAGTCCATTTAATGGCAAGGAGAGCCCTAACAGTCTAAATTGAGGAAAGGTTCTAAATTAAATCCCATCAACCAACAAGAAGGTTGGGACCAGTGCTCTGAACTCATCACCAGGAATGGCAGCTCAGGGATGCAGTTCTGGGGTGTCCTGATCTATCAGCGTACCTTAGGGGTCTTTAAGGGTGTCATTAAAGACAATAAGTAATTAAAAGGAAAACCACAGAGGTGGGAAGGTCAGATCACAAGCTAGTAGGCTTATGTACCACTCAAAAACATGAACACAGAGCTGTCCAGGCCAGTTTGGCCAAATTTTTCCACCTTCATTATGTCACCTCTTCTGTATAACTCATTGTATTAGGTTCAAAAAATGGCTATTATCACCTCTAAATTATAGAACGTTTTAAAAGTTTAAATATTTGTCTCAAACTCACAGCTATTTCAATTATTTAACTATCCTTTTATATTCCCATATGAATACTTGTACTATAATTATAAAGCATACTTTGTTTCTATTTAATATCACATTATAAGCACATTGTTGTGTCTATGCTCTTCATGTGTCTTTTTTAAATTGTTGTGGAATATTCCCTGACTTTGCTAGACTTTGTCATATGTCAGTTGGTGGACCTTTTGTATCGAAAGTCTTTATTCCCTCCTGTGACGGCCTTAGCACAAAATATCTTTATGTATATAGCTTTTTTCCGCTTTTGAATTATTGGCTCGGGAATAAGTTCCCAAGATGGCATTTCATTACCCAAAAGCACAGCCCTGTGACAGCTCACGGTCGATCTCCCCCTCTCGCTGGCTGCTGTGTGCACTACAGACTCTAGGAAAATCGGACCCCCAAACTCAGTCTCTCCTCACTCTTCACCAACATGTGCTTTGTGCGTTAGCGGGACCGTCTCCCCACCTGATCCCAGTCTTTCACGCCATGTTCAAGGTCCTGAAGCTTACTCCCGCTTCTATGCCTTTGATCTCACCGTTCCTAACCACACTTCCCGAACCACATCCTCCTTCCCTGTCACTGCTGAGGAAACAGCCATCCTCCTCGTTCTCCTGCTGTGCTTCTCCTCAAACTCGTGTCGTACATCTAGGCTTTCTCGTGGGAATCAGCACGGCATTGTGTTCTAATCGCTTCATGTGAACTGGTTTTATTCTTCTCAGTTTTAAGATTTTCGGCTACTTAGGGCTGTAGGTTATGCATTTCCGTCCCCTGACGGTTCCTATCAGCAGAGTCAGACCCTCTTTTGAAACTCAAATACTTGATCCTCTGTAAGTAGTTTTCACTTCTAAGCTATTTCTTCCAATAGTCCTTCCAATAGTCTTTCAAAGCCTTATATTAGACTTAAAAAAAATTTTTTTCCCCAACATTTATTTATTCATTTTAGGGACAGTGTGGGAGGGGTGCAGAGGGAGAGAGAATTCTGAAGCAGATTCCTGGACTCGGGGCTCGATCCCTCAACCTGAGTGGAAATCAAGAGTGTGTTCAACCAACTGAGCCAGCCAGGCCCCCCCAGCTTTTTAAAAAAATGCTGGTGGGTGGTGGGGAGCAAGACTGAGGGTGTGGCTTACTTGCTCTGAGGGAGATGAAATGCACAGAAGTCAATAATAAAAACAGAAAAATGTCAAGGAGCCCATAAATAGAAGGAAATTTCATTCAAATATTGAACATGACATTGGGGAATATTAGCAATTACTGACTGCACAAATAGTGTTATATAACACCCAAAACCCCAGTTGATTTAAAATCCTAACCATACAATTTGCTCAATTCTGTGGTTCAGTGATTGAGGCTGATGATTTGTGGGTCCTGACTGGGCTTGGTTACAAGTCTGGGGGTCTGCTGGCTGTTGGCCTGGGCAAATTCGTCCTCCCCATGTCCCTGGGGCCTCTCCAGTATATTCTCATGTTATAGAAAAGAAGCAAGAGTGGGGCACCTGGCTGGCTCAGTCGGAGGAGTGTGTGACTCTTTTTTTTTTTTTTAATTTATTTATTTGACAGAGAGAGAGACAGCCAGCGAGAGAGGGAACACAAGCAGGGGGAGTGGGAGAGGAAGAAGCAGGCTTCCTGCAGAGGAGCCTGATGTGGGGCTCGATCCCAGAACGCCGGGATCACGCCCCGAGCCGAAGGCAGCCACTTAACGACTGAGTCACCCAGGCGCCCGTAGTGTGTGACTCTTGATCTCAGGGTTGTGAAGCCCCACGTTAGGTGTAGAGATTACTAAAAATAAAATGTAAAGAAAACTTCAAAAAAAATTTTAAGAAGAGTGAGAGAGCAAGCCAATGCATCAGCACTGTCCACGTGAGGACCTATCTGAGCTGCGGAGGTTGATGAAAATGTGGACGGAGGTGGGCCAGAGGAGGTGGAGACAGCACCCGAGGTATAAGGAAGCCCACGGAGACAGGTCAGGGCAGGTACTAGTTCAGAGTCCCGTTGGGCCAGCTACTTTTGCTGTGAAGGAATTGAGAAGCAGGGACAACTGGGGTCAACAGTCAAACTGGAGAGGTATCAGCAGCGGGGAGAGGATTGATTCAGGTGGCTACGACCGTGACCAGGGGAGCAGGCCGATGTGCTGGGGCTGAGGAGGGCTGGTAGGGAGGGGACAGGTGCACGCAGGGAGCTAGGAGTGAACCTCAGCATCTTTGTCTCTGGGGAAGGCAGGTGTCGGTCTCCTGCCGCGACTGTGGTTTCAAGTAAAGGCAGAAAAGTTCTTTTACACCTTTTCCCCCTTCTGGGATGACTGGACAGACTTTAAGGTTTTCTCTACCCACCCTCCCTTCCCCCCAACCCCCCTCAGCCCCCAGTTTCCCTCCCCTCTGAGCATGGACCGGAGACAAGGATTTCAATTGTATTAAGCACAGCATGATGACTGATCTGTGTTCTCTGGCTCTGGAAATCAAATCAGAGTCAAATCTGATCACTGGGGAACAGAGAACTCATTTAAGTCCTGAACTTCGCCGGGCGTTTCTATCAGTTTCAATAGGGAGAGGAGGGGGTACTCAGTGACGCTGATGGAAGGACAAGGCTTTGCAGGAAGGATTTATGATAGAACTTAAAGCAAGGATGGAATCCTGGGATGAGTTCTTCCCACCCCACACAAGGTTCACAAGCAATACGAATGTGTTCAGTCCCCATGAGGACCTGGGGTGGGTGTCCCCATCATAAGAGACTTGAGAGAAGGCAGTGCACGCTGTGGTATAACTTTGGGAGCGTAGCTCAGATCTGGATGATCCTGTTGGACAATCCTGGTGTCTGGAATCAAACCATTAGAGATTTTCTGATCTGAGGCTTGAAGCCTGGCAGTCTTCTGGAAACTCAAGACTGAGATGCAAATGCCCTGGACAGTAAAATCCCTCCAGCCATCACCAGCAGGGGGACTTGAATAGCCAAACCAGGAGGTAATGGGACAAAGCCCATCTGCGAGGAGGAAGAGTTAGTTAAGAGTCAACTCAAGAGCAATTAGATCAGCTTAATCCTGTCCAGGGATGGCTCCAACTCAAATACTGCCAGAATCCTCTTCTTCTGAAGTTTTGGGTGCTTTGGGCAATACGAACAGCAAGCTAGGTTGTTACAGCCTCTAGTAGCTTGAAGCTCACGCTGTAGACATAGATGTTTTGTGGGAAGACATCCCTTCTTTTCTTTGCTAATTGTGGACTTTATGCATGATTTTCTTTCATCTCTACTTAAAAATATAAGCTCCATGCCCTAAGAATCATGCATATTTTACTGACACTGCAGCCCTGGCATGGAGTAGACAGTAAATATGTGAGCAAGGTATATGAACTGCGGTGATTTTCAATCAATAACACCTCCAAGGAAAACAAGTTCCCCTGATTGGCAACCTGCCGTGTAAAGTAGCACTTCCTTTGCTTTGTTCTTAAAAAAGAAATCCAGATTTTAGGTTCAGAAAGATAGGTGATCAGATCATAAGTGGTTTTCAATTTCTCCCTTTCCTGTTTGGTTTGTTCAAAGCAGAGAAACTATTTTATCAAATACAAGTTTACTTAGAACCATAATATATAAAGCGTATATAAACCAGGCTGCGTGTGTTCCTAGTGGGCCAGACCTCCTCTTTGTTTACTCCGTAAGGGAGCTCAGAAGGTACCAGAATCCCCTGGACCTCCCAACTCCAGCACTGTCCATGTATCTAGTTCACGAACACCTGCAAGTGCCTAGAGCACAGGGTGCACATTCTCCTTTCACTTATTTTAGAATTTTACACTCATCTCTGTTAGGAAGTGTTTCTTTTTTTATCTAAGCCCAATTTTTAAAAAATATTTGGTCTCTATTTAGGAGAGAGGTGGAGGACTCTGAGGTGATCTGAAATTCAGTTTACTTTTTTTCAAAATCTTTTTCATTTAGCGTCAAACTCCAAATTAAAAAAAAAACATGAAAAGATAGGATTCATCATTGTTTTACCTGATTGCTTATTCAACTTGACATGACTAAGTTTCTGGAATGGGTAGAAATTGAATATTTTTTTAAATCACTTTTTTCCAGTCCTGGAAACTTAAAAAAATACTTTTTTAGAGCAGTTTTAGTTTCACAGGAAAGCTGAGCAGAAAGTAGAGATTTCCCATATATGCCCAGCCGACACACGCGCAGTCTCTTCTACTTGCAACACCCCAACCGGAGTGGGATGTTTGTTACAAATGATGGACCTACACTGACCCATCATCGTCACCCAGAGCCCACAGTGTACATCAGGGTCACTCTTGGTGTTGTACGTTCTGTGGGTTTGGACAAATGTGTAATGACGTGTATCTGCCATGACAACATCCTACATAATCATCTCATGGTTCCAAAAATCCTCTGTGCCCCACCTGTTCATCCCGTCCTCTCTCTTCCATGGCACCCTTTGATCTTTTTATTATGTTCATAGTTTTGCCTTTTCCAGGATGTCATATTATTGGAGTTACACGGTACCCAGCCTTTTCAGATGGACTTCTTCCACTTAGTAATATGCATTTAAGGTTCCTCCATGTCTTTTCAGGCTTCATAGCTCATTTATTTTTAGTAATGAGGTACATTCCATTGTCTGGATGGACCATAGCTTATTATTTATACATTCGTCCTCTGAAGGAGGGGTGCTTCCAAGTTTGGCAATTATGAATAAAGCTGCTATCAATATCTGTGGGCAGAATTTTGCATGGATGTACGTGGTCAATTCATTTAGGTAAATATCAAGGAGCATGATTGATGGACTATATGGTAGGAATGAATGTTCAGTTTTCTAAGAAACTGCCAAACTGTCTTCCAAAGTGGCTGCACCATTTTGCATTCCCACCAACAGTGAATGAGAGTTCCTGTGGCCCCGCATGGTTGCCAACATTTGCTGATGCCAGTGTTTTGGATTTTCCTTGCTCTAATAGATGTATAGTGGTGTCCCATTATTAATTTGCAGTTTCCAAATAATGTTGAACATCTTTTCATATGCTTATTTGCCATCTGTAATTCTTCTTTTGTGAGGTGGCTATTCAAGTCTTTTGCCCATTTTTTAATTGATTTGTTTGCTTATAGCTGAGTTTTAAGGGTATATTTTGGTAACAGTCCTTTTATCAGATATGTTTTTTGCAAATATTTTCTCCCAGTCTGTGGCTGGACTTTTCATGCTCTTGACATAGTCTTTTGCAGAGCAGAAGTTACAAATTTTAATGTTGCCTCTACTCTTTGTCAAAAATTGGCTGACTATATTTGTATGGGTCTATTTCTGGGCTATTCATCCATCTATTCTGTTCCATTGGTTTGTGTGTCTTTTTCCTCACTACCACACTGCCTTGATTACTGTAGCTTTACAGTGAGTCTTGAAGTCAGGTAGTATCTGTCTTCCCACTTTGTTCTTTTTAAATATCACGTTGGCTCTCCTGTGTCTTTTGCCTCCCTGTATAAATTGAGTCAATTCATAATATTTACAAAATAAGTTGCTTGTACTTTGATTGGGGTTGCATTGAATCTATAGATCAAGGTGGGAATAACTGATACCTTGACTATATTATATCTTCTTATCCATGAACATGGAATACATCTCCATCTATTTAGTTATTCCTTGATTGCATTTGTCCTGAAAACTTTCTTCTCCTAAAATTGTCAACTGGGAAAATCCACATCTCTAAGTGGATAGGCTGTTGGCTCACTTTGACTTTAATTTATTCGTTGTGCTTTGCTTTCAGCTCGTGCTCCTGTAGATTATAGTAGTATCTAAGGGGAAGAATCTTCAGGTAGTAAGAACTAACCAACTTCTCTGTAAAGGAGGGAAGAGCAGTGAGGGACACTATCAGGAAGCTGCAGTTTGTTGTTGATTCTGAAGCTCACTTCCTCACCCAATTAGCAGGGACTTTGGAAGCAAACAGATCTGAGCTCAAATTCCAGTTCTCTTATTTACTCGCTTGCCTGTGGCAAGCTACCTTCTCTGAGCTTCTGGTTTGCTGTATAGTGGAGAAAATATCTATTTTGTAGGATTTCTGTGAAGATTAAATAAGGTTGCATGTACAAATGACTGACACATAGTAGGTATCTAGTAAATGGCACTATTCCTGATGCTCCCTCCCTTCCCTCCTCTGAATAACCAAGAGGCATGGGCCTTTCCCAGTTTTCCTCTGGTGCCCCATCCATGACCTTGGTGGGGCAAAAGGGTGTTACCATTCCAGAGCCATCCATCCGTAGGGTACAGGGCAAACTTGCAAAGTCTCCATGCATCAAGCTACAGAGTATAACCCTTTCAAAGCTTCACTTTAGACTTTCAGTTTAAAATTCTCTTACTCTCCTCCCCCTCCCCCTTACAAGGAGCTAACAAGTCCTTGCACTATTTTCACCACTCTTTCTCTGCCATCTAGGTTCTGTGAAATCATTTCGTGTTATTAGAATGTCCCTTATAACAGATCTCTTCTGATACAAAGGTCGTTATTTATACATTCTCAGAGAAACTATTCGTACCCATAATATTTATATACTGCAAGGTTCTTTACACCCACTTTTTTCTCTTCTCTTCATCTTCCCCCATCTTGAAGCCTTTCTCTTTACTTCACGTATCACTTGGCTTGTTTTCTCATGTACTTTTATTAGATGGGATCCAGAGGTGGTATACTCTCTTAGTTTGGGTGTCTCACTAAATAGCTTCCTTTTATCCTGGTAGAAAGCAGTATCTTTCTCAGAAGTCTTTGGTACTCATACTGTCTTCTATGTCAGCGTGCCTACTCATCACTGGAGATCTTGTTAAGCTGCAGATTCTAATGCAGGACTAGAGTGGGGCCTGAGACTCTGCGGTTCTAGGAAGCTCGCAGTTGATGTGCCTGCTGTCAGTTAGCAGGCTCGAATCTCAGTAGCAACGGTCCAGCTTACTGTGCGAAAGATGAGAAGTCAGAAGCAAGTCAGATTTCCCTCTTTATGGGTAACTTGTTTTTTTCCAGGAAGTTTGCAAATTTCCCTCTTATTATAATTCAAGAACTCTGTTAAGATATGCTCACAAATGTGTCTTTTGTGTCATCAATCTAAAGTAGGATTCAGTGGGCCCTTTAAATCATAGATTCAAATGTTTCTTTGACTCGGACATTTTTCTTCTACTGTTGCAGTCAATACTCGACTATTTACAGATTCTGTATTTGTGAATTTCCCAAAATGCTACAATTTATATCTAACCCCAGAATCCACACTTGTGGAGCTATTGTGGTCATTTGTAGACATGTACATAATGGCCCCAAAATGTCACCTGATGTGCATGTTTTCAGCTGAGGTTGGACAAGGCTCCACTCTGCCTTCTTGTTTCAGCTTTCACACTGTAAACACATGTCCTCTTCATGGTCTTTTGGCAGTTTTTTTGTGCCTTGTGTTGGTGATTTCTGTTTATTTATTATTATTTTTTTAAAGATTTTATTTATTTATTCGTTAGAGATAGAGACAGCCAGCGAGAGAGGGAACACAAGCGGGGGGAGTGGGAGGGGAAGAAGCAGGCTCATAGCGGAAGAGCCTGATGCGGGGCTTGATCCCATAACGCCGGGATCACGGCCTGAGCTGAAGGCAGATGGTTAACCGCTGTGCCACCCAGGCGCCACTGATTTCTGTTTAAAATGGTCCCCATGCATAATCCTGAAGTTCTGTCTAGAGTTCCTAAGTGCAAGAGCATGTGATCAGCCTTATGGAGAAAATATCTGTGTTAAACTTAAGTTCGGGCACGACCTGTAGTGCCGTTGGTCATGAGTCCAATGTTAGGGACTCGACGATATATGTAAGACGAAGTTTCCTCAAACAGAAATACACACAAAACAGGGTTATATATGGAACTGCTGAGGAGAATGGTGTGACCAGAAGCTGGCAGGAACCTAACTCCATATTTCCCTCAGGAGCAATGGTTCAGTGACCATTTGTTAAATCAGTGTCCACAGCAACTTTATCAAACATAAATACCACAAATAATGAGAATCCATGGGGTTTTAAAATTCTGGGCTTTTTTTTCTTTATCTCTGGGATATAATACCATTTGATCATGATATATACTTGTTTTTACATATTGCTGGATTTGATTAGCTAATATTTTGTTGAGGATTTTGTATCCATGTTCATGTGGGGTAGTATTCTGAAAAGTGTTTTTCTTTTTTTAAAAAAGATTTGTTTTAGAGAGAAAGAACGCATGAGAGGGTGTTGGGGCAGAGGGAGAAGGAGAGAAGCAGACTCTGTCCTGAGCATGGAGCCCAACGCAGGGCTCAGACTCATGAGCCTGAGATCATGACCTGAGCTGAACAAAGGTTGGATGCTCAACCCACTGAGCCATCCAGGTGCCCCTGAGAAGTGTTTTTTTCTTGTGATATCTTTGTCTGGCTTTGTTATCAGGGTACTAATTGGCTCATAAAATGAACATTTTAACTACAAATTTCATTTCATTGATAAATATAGGACTGGTTACATTATCTGTTTCTTGTTGAGTGAGCTCAGAGTGGCTGATACAAGTTTTCCCAAAATCTAATTTTCTCTTGAAAGCTCCATTTTTATCCTTGGCAACAAACATTGTTAGTTGTTTTCCCTGCAATGAGAAAGTGCCTGCCATAAGCCAATGTTGGAATAACCAACCATAATTTGTCAGAACCATAGTTTGCCAGTTGCTCTTTCGAGTAAAAATAGCACTCAGTGGAAAGGTGACTTGTTCAGCCCTCAGTTCAAACAGCTGTACAAGTGCTTTTCCTGGAAATAACCAGTGTGCTGTGGTACGCAGCACGGAGTGCTTCCCATCTTGACACACAGAATACTAAAAAGATGCATGAGTGGCAGTGGGGGGCATAGGATGGTAGGGAGAAGGAGGGCTAGGGTTGAAAGGGTTGAGACTTCATCTATAACCTTATCGAGGACAATCTCAGATGAAATTGGCCATCCTGTGCTGTCATCCAATGTCTGAAACACGTGTTATGCGTTTGCCTGGTTTTCTAGTTGCTTAAGGCAGGAGGGTAAATGTGGTGCCTGTTATTCCCTCATAATAGGTTTGTATTTCCTCTTCTGGAAATCCTCTTCCTCAAATTAAGCCTCCTGGGGGCGCCTGGGTGGCTCAGTCGTTGAGCGTCTGCCTTTGGCTCAGGGCGAAATCCTGGAGCTCTGGGATCGAGCCCCACATCGGGCTCCTCCGCTGATAGCCTGCTTCTTCCTCTCCCACTCCCCCTGCTTGTGTTCCCTCTCTCGCTGCCTGTCTCTCTCTCTGTCAAATAAATAAATAAAATCTTTAAAAAAAAAATTAAGCCTCCTGGAGCTATCTTTCTGGCTCTTCTCTTTCCCTCTGATTTTCTTCTTTTTTTTCCCCTCTGTACTTTGGCACATTTCTTACTCTTGGTCTCAGTAATGAATGACCATCTGGTTCTTTAATTCGTATACTAGGTTTTAAAATTCAAAACATGCTTTTGGGTAAAGCCCCTGGCAGTCTTCTTGTGCTCTCCTTCAGTTTCCTTAGGTACTCGATTACCTTTTACTGCAAGTGTTCATCTCTCTCCTCCAGACGTAAGTCTGCTTTGTTGGACACGTTGTCCACACGTTCCCCCAGTGCTTCCTTGCTCTCTGGGGTTGTCTCCTATAGGGGTGCGTGACTTCTGCTTTGTCAGCTCACTGGGATTTTCATCCTGTTGCTAGAAGTCACATATGGGCAGGAATGCTGATACCATAATACTAGATTAATATTTTTTTTATTGAGGTATAATTGGCAAGTAAAATTGGACATATTTATATGGGATGATTTTATAGACATTGTGAAATAATCATCACGATCAAGCTAATTAATGTAACACCTCAATACCTTTTTTTTTTTTTTGGTGGTGAGAACACACAATCTACCCTCTTTGCAAATTTTTTGAGAGAGCGAGCGAGAGAGAGAGCATGCACATGCATGAGCAGGGGAGGGCAGAATGAGAGAGAGAATCTTAAGGAGGCTCCATACCCCACATGTGGAGCCCAATGAGGGGCTTGATCTCACGACCCTGAGATCATGACCTGAGCCAAAATCAAGAGTCAGATGCTTAACCTACTGATCTACCCAGGCACCCCTACCCTCTGAGTGAATTTTAAGATGAATATGTTCATCTTGTACAATGGAAATCTGTATTCTTTGACTAACATCTCTCTATTGAGATGGCCCCTGGCAGCCACCAATCTACCCTTTGCTATTATGAGTTCAGCTAGTTTAGATTCCACGTCTAAGTGAGATCATGCAGTATTTGTTTTTGGCTTATTTCACTTAACATACTGTCCTCCAGATTCATCCATGTTGCCCCAAATGACAGGGTCCCTTTCTTTTTTAAGGCTGAAGATCAATGATATCTTTTTTCTGGACATGGCCACACAGGTCTTAACACTTTGGGAAAATCAAGACTTACATAGGATCGGGGTCAGAAGTCATTATTCCCTTTGTGTGTGTGTGGAGAGAATGAGGCTCTGAGTAATGAAGCCCCCACCTAGCATTCCTCAAGAGACCAGAGGCAGAAATCCAGAGGACATCTATATTGTCACAGTGATTATCAATCATCTATTGAACTCCATGCTAGGCACGGAATACATATTGCACACGTATTACAGTTTCTCCTGAAGCTAGGTCTTCTGGTTACTAACACAGTTGCCCTGTGACGTAGGTGCCATGATTCTCCCCACTTCTACATGGAGAAGCTGTGTCTTTCCTTGAGATCCCATAGGCAGGAAGTGGTGAAATTGGGATTTGAATCCAGGCCTGTGTTTGAAATCCTTGACTGCATTTGACTTAGACGAAAATGGGAGTGGTTTCCCTTCCCTGCTGCCCCTCAACAGCTCAATGGGTGGCCTCCTCATTTTAAAAAATCCTTCAGGAAGGCGCCTGGGTGGCTCAGTAGTTAAGCGTCTGCCTTTGGCTCAGGTCGTAATCCCAGTGTTCTGGGATCGAGCCCCGCATTGGGCTCCCTGCTCAGTGGGAAGACTGCTTCTCCCTCTGCCACACCCCCTGCTTCTGTTCCCTCTCTTGCTGCCTCTCTCTCTGTCAAATAAATAAATAAAATCTTTAAAAAAAATTAAAAAATAATAAAAATAATACAAATTTAAAAATCCTTCAGGGGCAATTGGGTGGCTCAGTCGTTAAGGGTCTGCCTTCAGCTCAGGTCATGATCCCAGGGTTTGAGCCCTGCATGGGGCTTCCTGCTCAGCGGGGAGCCAGCTTCTCCCTCTCCCTGTGTGCACACATGCATGCTCTCTCTCCCTAATAAATAAATAAATCAATCTTGAAACGAAAATCCTTCATATTCTTTCAGTGTATGAGGTCAAGGACACCACCTCTTCATCTTCTAGACATTCTTTCCAGCATAATAGCCTGCTATTATTATTTTTAATTACTTTCCCATTTAATGATTAATTAAAGAGACTGGTGGGTTGAGTGGTGTTATCAGGTGATGGATTCTGTGCTTGCTTTTGCTCAACCTTCCCTGCCCCTTGTCCTTTACATTAGCTGATTCACAGGCTGTCTCCTTATTACCATGAAATCTGGGGGCAGAACAATCCTATTTCTGGTTGCCATTAACATTTCTCTTTTGAAGACCTTTTGAATGATGGGGGTGGCATACTCAAAATTTGTGTTAGGGATTCAGTGGTCCCCGCCAAAGGAGTTTTTGAGCATAGTCTAAGAAAGAGAGAAGAGATGTGGACTATCTGAACCAGTGCTTAACCCTTAAATCACTTTTTAAAGATTGGAATGGAGCCTATGGGAGAAGGACTGAAGAAGGAGCTATGTATATCAGACACCCAGCTAGGGGCTGCTGCAGGGACTTGGTGGCAGAAATTCTTTCTGGTACGGTGGGATTGGTCAAGCCAGGATGCACTCCAGAGCCCAGATCAGTAGCTCTTAACCAGGAGTCATCCTTCTGACCATCTGGGGATCTCCTAGGCTGCACCTCCACAGAAAAGTCTGAGTCCTGGTATGTATATTTTGACAAAGCTCCCCTGGTGATTTTGAGGCATACCTCTTAGGTAAGACGGTGCACCAGCCACAACTGCCCAGAGGAGACAGGGCTTGGGGTCTACAGTCATTTACTTCCGGTGTCAGAGATCCAGAGTTTTTTAAAGAACTCATGCAAAGTGCATAGCATCATATTTAGTGCTAACTGAATAACGTTGCTGGTAGTGGATCAGGAGCCAAGAGGGTACTCCTAGGACACAAACAGAAAGTGGGGCAGGAACATGGGGGATTAGACCATCAAGGCAAGGACAACAAGAGTCAGAGTCAGGCATCCCAGCAGAGACCCTGGACTTCAGATTTGTAAAGTTGGAACAATCCAGAAAGGTAGAGAGAGGTTCACAAGGGATACAAACGACCAAGGTCCTTGAACACCAGAGTCTACCCAATGCCAGCCCCCTCTCCCTGCCTTGCTCATGCAGTCTTGCTGGTTCTCCATTGGGTTCTGACATTATTTCCCCAGAAACTTCAGGATCCAGACATTACAGGATATCAAGTCACTCTGTTAGTACCATGGCAGGTTTTCAATTTCCAGGGTCACCAGCACTTAAATGACTTTCCTCCCTATCTGGGCCCCAATGCACCATTTCTGGCAACTCTGCTCAGGGAGATCAGATGAGGGAGGAGTCCACTCAAGGAAAGGAGGTCACAAGGAACACGAGTGGGCATGTGGGGACCTCGCCATGACTAATGACATGTGTCTCTTGCCTGGCAGAGCAAAATCTTTCATTTAGCACTAGGTGACTCCACCACTAAGGAATTTAATTGCTTGGCTTGCCAACCTGAAATAGATTCATCACTGATGTTTGGAAAATGAGATGACCTGAAGCCATCTTCCCCACCTGGGACAGCGTGAGGTATCAATGGCATTGGACTCTACGGAGAAGGGAGATGTCGACCCTTGGGTTGGCTTCCCCTCCCTCCCCAGCTCTGGTACTTGCCCCACCTGTGGGCTGAGACAGGAACTAATGCAAATATTCTTCCCTCCCAGGACCCCAGGATGACATTTTTGGGCAAAGTGATCCTCTTTTCTCGAAGAGTGCCATGTATTCATTGGCTTAAATGTGAAAGTGAAACTTTGGAAATTTAGCTTCAATCGATTTTACCAACTGGCCCCTCAGTGTGCCTAGTTTTACTTCCACCACTTGGGTATAAAAGCATAAGTTCCCCATTCAGTATCAAGCATTAACATTTTTGCCAGGCTGCTGAGTGCGAAGCAAGATTGTATTTTGCATTAATCGGCAATTCCCCAATCACAAGCAAAGTCAATCAGCTTTTCCTCTGTTGATTTGGACATTTTTGTTTCCACTTCTTCAAATTGCTGACACATACCCTTTGCCCATTTCCCCTCCTTTTTTAATAGCCTTTTTGTATTGATTTTCAGACTTCTTTCTCTTTTATGGCTTTAAGTCCTTTGCTAGATATTTGCAGTATTTCTTCTGGTTTGTCCCCCTATTTTAACTTGCTACTATAAAATAGGAGTTTTAAATTCTGATGTGGTCAGATTTACCAGTCTTTCTCCTTCTGCTTTTTTTGTGCCTTGGTTAGGAGAACCTCTATCCTCCTACAGATATTCCCTACATTTTCTCATCATACTTTAAAAATGTTGCCCTTTTTATTGAGGTTGTCCATCTTTTTATTGGTGTTGTGAGGTAGGGATTTAACTCAATTCCTCCCTCAGATGTGTAGCTCATAGGCTCTTGGCAGGTATGGACTAGACCTCCACCCTCCCCACCTCCCCTGCCACAGACTGAAATGGCATCTTCCCTAGGTACTAAATCCCACATATACGTTATTCTCTTCCACTGATCTATTTGTTGATTACTGTTCTAATAACACACTGTCTTAATCATGATCGCTCTAGAGCATTTGAAATCCTAGAGCTGGTTCCACATGTTGGCTCTTTGAACTTTCTTGGCTCTTCCTACCCACACGTATTTTAGAATCCCCATCTGTTCTGAAGATTGTTCATCCTCTGCTTGTTTCTATCCCAGTTCCCAATTTACTCTGACACCCTTCCCCTAGTTTTATCTTGCTTACTTTGTCACCTACTTTTCTCCGTTTCCTCTATTTCCTTTGGGGAGGTGGGTAGAAACCCTGAATGGAAATCAGGAAAGCTACCTTTGAATGAATGCTATCATGTGCATGATCTCGCTGTGTGACCTTGGGCAAGTCACCTCTCCCCTCTTTTAGTTTTTCCCCCATAAAATGAGGGAGTGGAGGGGACGGACCCTGACTTCCCTTCTAACTTCTGCTCTTTCACACAACAGCTCATTCATCCACGTGATTAGCTCTCCTCGCCAACATGTGTCATAGTAAAACAATTCTTTCTTCCCACCCCCATCTTCACTTGCACCCCCCCTTACCCCCTCCCCCATTCAGGCACATGATGACTGGATGTGGCATAATATGCTTGGCCTCAGTATTTTCAGACTGCTCCTCTGCAGAACAAAGAAAGGGAGCATTAGGTGGCTGCCCCTGAGAGGTTTAGCTATTTAAACAGGGTAATCCTCTGGCTCCCCTTTCACGGAGCCCTGCTCAAAGACACAGAGGGCCTGTGCACCATGCTCACTGGGTAGGATTAGTGGACAACCTGCTGCCCATGTGCCTACTGCCTGTTGGCAATGAGGGCTCCATCTTCAACCTTGCAAATGGCTAGAATATATTTGCCTTGCCCAGCTGCTTATTTGTTTTTCTAACTGTTAATGGTCACAGAGTTCATGAGGCAATAGAAGTCCTTCTGGGTAATTACACTCAGGTGAAGCATTAGATTAGGTTACCTGGCTTCTCATCTGCTGGACGGATAGGCTAGTGGGCAACCCTGCCCATTTGAATTTTCTAAGGGCTGGAGAGCGCTTTCAAAGCAATATATACGCACTTCACCAGGTTTAAAGGGTAAGGATGTCGGGGCGCCTGGGTGGCTCAGTCAGTTAAGTGTCTGCCTTTGGCTCCAGTCACGCTCCTGGGATGTGGGATTGAGCCCCTGAGTTGGGCTTCCTCGTGAGCAGGGAGTCTGCTTCTCCCTTTCCCTCTGCCCCTCCTCTGCTTGTATGTGCTCAAATAAATAAAATCTTTAAAGGTAAAGCAGGGGAGGGGATAGGGTGTGGACAGGGGGGCAGCTTAGCTCGGTGATTTTTGTCTCTAGTTCTAGAAACTCCTGGTATGGCAGGATGGTTCACAACTGTGCTCCTTTGAAATTGCCCTGGGAAACAAGAGGCCACCTCACCCAAGGTTGCCCACCCTTCGGGGGGGGGGTGACTCAAAGTCAGCAGTTGCTGATGCAGGAAGACCAAGGCCAGGCCCCTTGCCTCCATGTGGGACAACTCCCAAAGACCATCCCCAACCTAGAGCGCTCCACGGGCTTAGCTCCAACTGTAATAGCACTCGGCCGGACTTAAGGGATAACTTGCTTCAAGGTAACACACTCCTTGCTTGCTGCCCTAAGGCCCTTGATCTGTGAACACAACTAACTTACTTTGAGATTTGCAGACCTCTGGCCTTAGAGAACGAAAGACTAGAATTTTCCCTGGCCACAGATTACAGCAAGTCTGTTTGAAGTCACCTTGGCTTTCTGATAGCCCAGCAATTTTTAGCAAAATTGTTTTTCTATAAGTAAAAGACTTTACTGACCTCTCTTTGCACATCTGTAGACCTTACCCCCCACCCCCAAAATCAGAGTACTCTTGTACAACCCCCAGGTACCAAGGAACCTGACCTTTTTGTACAACCCCACCCCCACTCCCCTGCCCCAAGGAGCTAGGACTTCTCTTGCACCGCCTCTGGGCACTGAGATAACTGTAGCTGATACGGAGTCTGCATATAAGCAAGAAAGGTCACGGACCACCGCACTTCCTTAACTGATTAAGCCCCTTTAAAAATCTGAGCCAGGTAGAAACCTTGGACTTGGCTTTTGGACAAGAGTCCGCCTTCTCCCCAGATTGCTGGCCTCCTAAATAAAGCTCATATTCCTTTCCGATCAAAACTGAACTCGAGTATTGGCCTTTCGAGCGACAGGCAGCCCAGTTTGGGTTTCCATGGTATTGTTTTTTGGGTCAGCTTCCACCTCAGCCCAGCCTGGCCTTCCTCAGTCCCTGACAGGTGTATCTCCCCAGAACGTTCGCCCCAGACCTGTATGTGGCCCTGGTCTCCGTGTTTCCCAGGCCCCTAACCAGATGTGAAGACAAACCTATTCCCTGGTCTCCCTGGGAGCACGATGCCCTCTGAGGGGAGGTGCTCCCATGTCTACACCTTCTCCATGGGGTCTGACATAGGGCACTCCTGCAGTGCCCATCCAGTGGGTGAATGCAGACATTGTGCGGCTGAGAAGCAGCTCGGAATTATGCTTTGTTCTTCCGCCGAGCTTCACATTCTCACTCTTCTCAGGCGTATCAAAGCCAAGCAGGAAGAACAGATGAAGACTTCATTTTAAGGCAATTACTGAGGGGGTGGAAAATGACTTGAGGGAGTACAATGTTAAGATAATACAACTCTTACCATAGTGTCTGGTGTGGCTGTCGTCTTTTTAGCAAAAGGACTTCAGATCCAACAGCTGTGTGGCAGGACCCAATCACCAGGGCACCGGGGACCTGGAGAGCTGTTGATCCTCTTAGATCTTTGCCGATTCTCCCTTAGGGTCCCCTCCTAGATCTGGAAGCTGGTAACCAGACCCTGGCCCACGGGATCGTTCAGAGCTGTTCGTGGCTGAGCTGTCCCTTATGTCCTCCAGGCCTCCCCTGCCCAGGCCCTCACCACCTGCCTCAGGTCCCATGCATCCGCCCCAGGCTTTGTGCCCGGCCCTTTTCTCTCGACCTTGAAGCCACTGTGAAGGGCTGCTTTTGTCCTTCAAGAACTCGCTCTGCGGTGAGCTTATGTCAGCCCCGGGGACAGAACCTAGGCCTGCCCATTCTTCTGGAGGAACTTCTACCAGTGCCCTCCAGTAAAGAAGAGTCATTACCCGTCTTGTGCACCTTTTGTTTACTGGTCCACAGTCAGGAGCATTCGATTTTTAAAAACTTTTTATTTTTCCATTAGCAATTCCAGACTCTTTGCAGGTAGACTCATTGTTACTCTGGGACTTGAAGGTCTCAGAGAGGCAATAATAGCAAAGTTAACATTTGAGTGCTTTTTACATTATTACACTTTGAATTTTGAAGAAACCCACAAAATTATACAACTTAAATTCTTACTGTATTTCTTTTTTTTTTTTTTAAAGATTTTATTTATTTATTTGACAGAGATAGAGACAGCCAGCGAGAGAGGGAACACAAGCAGGGGGAGTGGGAGAGGAAGAAGCAGGCTCATAGCAGAGGAGCCTGATGTGGGGCTCGATCCCATAACGCCAGGATCATGCCCTGAGCCGAAGGCAGACACTTAACTGCTATGCCACCCAGGCACCCCTCTTACTGTATTTCTGACCACCACCTCGTTTCAGGCCTTCATCCCTTCCCCGAATGTCATCCATTCCATACTTTCTAGAGCAAGGGTGAGGCCATGGGCCATTGCCATAGTGAGGATTTAAAAGCCAGAAAATAAAGTAAATGCATAGGATTGCAAAAGAAACAAATGGTAGTGAAATACAGTGGCACTGGTTTCTTACTAGGCTGTGAGGCATTACTACAAACCTAGTGGCTTGAAATAACACACGTTTACCTTATAGTTTTGGAGGTCAGAGATCCAAACTGGGTCAGCAGCCTGCATTCCTCTGGAGCTTGGGGGAGAACTGTTTCCTTGCCTTTTTCGGTTTCCGGAGGACTCCTGCATTCCTTGGCTCGTGCCCCTTCCTCCGTCTGGAGAGCCAGCGGGTGAGTCGTTCCGGCTCTGACCACCTGCCTCCCTCTTCAAAGAAGCTTTACGATTATACTGGACTCACCCAAAGAGCCCAGGATACTCTTCCCAGCTCAGGATCCTTAACTTACTCACATCTTCCAACTTTTTACTATATAAGGAAATGTATTCCAGGTTTCTGGAATTAGGATGCGGACATCCTTGGGAGAGCATTATTCTGCCTACCACGCAGTTAACAAAACCTTTTTATTCTACAGTAATACGTGAGCCTCTTTAAAGATTTTGTTTATTTATTTATTTGACAGAGAGAGGTAGAGAGCACAAGCAGGGGGAGCGGCAGGCAGAGGGAGAGGGAGAAGCAGACTCCCTGCTGAGCAAGGAGCCTGATGTGGGACTCGATCCCAGGACCCTGGGATTGCGACCTGAGCTGAAGGCAGATGCTTCACCGGCAGAGCCACCCAGGCGCCCCCATGAGCCTCTTTAACAATGTGTCAATAGCAAGATCTAGGGGCAGGTTTAATAAGTCCTGTGATTTCAAAGGAGTGATGACGACATTGGGAATATCTGTAACAACAGAGAGGGTGGGAAAATGTTGACTCTGTTCGTGAGTCATAGGGCCTGTGAAAATCACTGTGGTTTGTTTTCTACAGTCATAATTGAAACAAAGGCGAGCTGCAGTTAAAGGTTAGTAAATGCAAGGATGTCGTTTATTCCCTTTCAAGTTTATGGACACTCTGTCCATATGTGGCCCGCTGGCCCCTGGTGAAGAAATGGCTCTAGCATGTGTCCCAGAGATGAAGTGAGCCTGATGAATGGGGGAGTGTCCGAGGCAGGAGAGGTTCATCAACACAGAGGGAATCGAGATGTTTATAAACTGGTACATGTTTATAGATCACACGTGAACTTGGCTGCTTCCAGTAGCCCTTGTCAAAATATCCTGTTTCACCTGGTGGGCTTTCAGTGAGTCCCACCGGTGGTTATTATCATATTGAGGTGCAAAGTCAGGAGAGAAAGGGGAGAGGGAGGAGCAGTGAAGAAGGCCATCCGCACCAAAGTGACTATAAGCCAGGCCCCTGACACGGGTCTCCAGTCCTGGGGAGAGGGTTGCCTGGGTTTTGGTTGCTCCCGTGTCTCCCCAACTTCCCATCCCGTGAGCATCACCCAGAGCCAAAGACAGAGGTGGGGGTTTTTGTCATTGTCACCATGACAGCTGTGAAGAAGTGGGATGAGTCAAGATGATGATGTCATCTGAGTGTGTACCATCCTGGGGCAGTCACTTCAACCAAAACATCAGCTTTTTCCAGATGGTGGAAAGTCATGGGAGTGAAAACAAAATGTGGTTCTTGGGGAGAAATGCACTCCGATGGCCCTGGTGGCTCTCTTCTGCCTTTGGAAGCTGGAGACCCCATTGGAGTAAGGCCCCGCTAGATGGTCTCCCGCATTTTCCCACTCTCTTCCCCTACTAACATGCAGAGCCTCATGGAGCAGGTGTCTCTGTGCGGCTTCTCCAAGACATGTCCATGCCCTGTGCTGGCCTTGGTGTCCTTCTCTATGGGGTCATGAGAACACAGTGGATGGGCCACTGTGCTCTCCTACTGCTTTGCTCTCAAGGCTCTCCTGATGAACTTATACAGACATTGCATGCTAATGGGTGTCCCTGCCCCTTCTGCTCCCACTCTCCTGGGGGGAGAAGGAGGAGAATAAAAAGTGGGGCTGCTCAGTGTGGAGGTATCCACAGTTGGGTGGACTCTCTTGATTCACTGAATCTCATCGATAGCTATTTAGAAAAGAAGAGGGGAAGCACGCAGACAGCGGGCACTTGTGCAGTGGAGAGAACCTATGCTTGGGAATGCTCTTACTTCCAACCTCTGTACAGATATTTTGTGTTTTCAGGTATTTTTTAACTTGTTCATGGCCTGTCCCTCATTTTCCCCGGTGAGTCCTATTTCCCCTAATGAGCAATAGAGAAGTGATTATTTCATCTACTTTATTTCTAAGATCTTTCTGAGGGAGAGTGGGTCTGTGAAATGGTTGGTGGCTCAGAAATTGATGTGAGGTGTAAATTAGCACAGCAGGGATGGGGGTGGGGCGCCTGGGTGGCTCAGTGAGTAAGCATCTGCCTTAGGCTCAGGTCATGATCCCAGGGTACTGGGATCGAGCCTGACGAGCCTCCTTCGGGGTTCTGTGCTCAGCGGGGAGTCTGCTTCTCCCGCTCCCTCTGCCCTTTCCCCTACCGGTGCTCGCGCTCTCTCTCTCAAATAAATAAACAGAAAATCTTAAAAAAAAAAAAAAATTAGCACAGCTGGGAGGTAATGGAGCGAGCTTCCCATGCCGCCAGCCTAGATAGAAGAAACTAAAGCCATCTTTATGATGCACGCGGAATGTTCCCCACCCTGGATTTACCGCCTGAGTTTATTCATCCCACAGATACTCGCCAGGCACTCACTTATGCCGACCACTGTTTTGAAGGTTTCCTCAGAATTAGAGCTGGAAGAAACACTCAGCCCTTTGCGCAAAGTGGACCCAACTGCTCTGGAGCCCTTCTCTTCCGTCATCCCATCCATCTTCATCTGCTTCTCCACTCTGGAATTCCAACATGCCAATAAATAAATAAACCCAATTATCTCTCAGAAGGACACTGGCTTGCAGGAATGCGGATTTTTTTTTCATTTGAGCTATGTCGTAATCTTCTTCCGTGTTTTAGACGGCACACTCCTAGGGTGCTTCATGGTTGGTGGGATTTCGAAAGTCGAGCAGGAGATGCGCTCTCTGACCCCCACTTTTGTTACTTGCCCTCTGCGCTGCTTCTTAACTGGGGGGCGGCAAAAAGTGGGAGACTGGGGTCCTGCAGGCTAGTTCCCTCTGCTGGCCCCCAGCTGTGTGACCTGGGGCAACATACCTGGCATGTCTGTTTCCTTATGTGTGAAGGGACGTTGGGAAAAGTTTCTATGTTTCCTTAAACTCTCCAGGTCTCTATGGTCACAGCCCCGGCTCGTGCAATGCCCAAGCCATACACTAGAGGGCAGCATTGGCTGAAATGCGCTGAGAAGCCCTCTTTCGCCAGATCCTTGGAAGTTCAGTTTGCTTGGAGTTTCAGCAAATATTGGTTTTGAAGATCATGGTAGAGTGGACATAGGACTAATCAGTTTAGAGCAGTGGGGTTGTTTCCTGTCATCCTTGGTCTAGGCGGGAATGCTCCGTTAGCGTTCTGCAGACGCGCCGGTGAGTGGGTGGGAGTCCAACGACCCATCAAGCCCCCACCAGCGAGGGCAGCGAACTTCTCTACCATACTTTGGCCAGGACCACTTCCCTTATATCCAACTGAAGTCCTTCTGGCTGAAATAAACTCTTCTTATCCTGTCCTAAGCGGGGATGAGTAACAGATGAGGAGACTCTATAAGAAAGCCTCAATATTTAAAATGATTACTTGCCAATACTTCATCATTGCTTACTTGGGGCTGAAATATTTCAATTTGCTCAAACTCTTTTTTCCTCATGGGATTCTCTGTGAATTCCGCCCGGGGCTGTGGAACTAGAACTGGCTAATAGGCAAGGCTTGTTCTGACAATGAATCAAAGATGGGCAAGGCTAAATGAATATTTTCCAAGCAACACTTAAAGCTGCTTGCATCTGTCAGAGGAGCTCGCTGTTTGGGAAACACCTCTTCTCTTTACTTGTGAAATACGATGGGCAGGTGATAACGGGGGGTCCAACCCACAGTTGTTGAGCCCTGCTGTGTGTCAGGCTCCGTGCTGGAGGCTGGGGATGCCACCATCGGGAACATATAGCACCTGCCCTCCTAGATCTCACAGTCTGTGAGAGATGCAGACAGGTAAATAGGCAATTACAGGGTCGTATGACAAGTCCTAAAGGTAAGGGTGAGCATAGTTAGCTAAAGACACCTGAGAGGGGTCCCTACCTAGCGTGGACTGTCCTGGGGAGCTTCCAGGAGGAGGTCATATTAAAGCATATGGAGGACAGGTGCAGCTTGGCAGGCCAGGCAGAGGAAACCTTCTAAGGATGAGGTCGGAGCATAACGTATATGGGGAAATGTAAGTTCAGTACAGTTAGAATATAGAGTGCAAGGGAAGGAAGGGCAAGATACGGGGTTCATGAAGTCCAGCATAAAGAGGTTGCATCCTAAGGAGTAGGTAGTTCCTCTTGAGGGCAGTCTCGAGAGAAGCTTGTATGAGAGACGAACAGGGGACTGTGTTGTTTGGGAAGGACAGCTCTGCTGCTCTGTGGGTACAGACTGGAAGAGGGTACACCCTGGAGGCTGGGACACCAGCTGGAAAGCTTCTGCCCTTGGATGAAAAGGTGTCCAAGTGTTTCAGCACCTTTTGTTGAGAAGACTGTGTGTTCTCCTTGTGTTACCTGGGTCCCTTTGTAGAAAAGCAATTGACCATACACGTGTCCATTTCTTCCTGGACTCCGTTCTGCTCCCTTGGTCTGTATGTCCATCTTTTCAGTAGAGCACACTGTCTTAATTACTGCCCCTTTATGCGAAGTCTTGATATAAGGTAGTTTAAGTCCTCCAAACTGGCTCTTTTTCAAAATTATGTTTGCTACTCTAACTCCTTTTCTGGTCCATATAAATTTTAGAATCAGTTTGTCGATTTTTAGGGAAAAAAAGTGCTGGTAATTTTTAGCAGGATTGTGTTGAATCAAAAGAGACGTTTTGGGAAGAATTGACCTCTTAGCAATATTAAGTCTTCCAGTCCATGTGCACAGTATTTCTTTTCATTCATTCTTTTAATTTCTCTCATTAATATTCTATATATTTTGGCATACAAATTTTGTACATATTTCTAAATTTGTTCCTAAATATCTTGTTTCCTAATGTAATAGTAAATAATACTGTTTAATTTTTTATTTCTGTTTTTTTAGTATATAAAAATACCATTGATCTATTAAATACTGACTTTGTATTCTGTGTCCTTCTAAACTCACATATTAGTTCTACTAGTTTACAAATTGTTTTTGGAATATCCAATATTGATAACCATGATATCTGTGCATAGAGACAGTGCTATCTGTTTCTTATAGATAGCATATAAAAAGATTTTGCTTTTTATCCAGTCTGAATATCTATGCCTTTTAAATGAAGTGTTTAAACCATGTATATCTAACATAATTATCAATATGCTTGGACTTCAATCCACCATCTTGCTATTTGTTTTCTATTTTTCTCATTTGTTCTTTGTTCCTTTTTTCTCTTGTTCTGCTTTCTTTTGTAGTAACACTCCATTAGTTATATTGAACTGCATTATTGTCTAATTAGCTTACCTTTTTTAAACTTTTTTTTTTGGTGATTCCTCCAGAATTTAAGATATTACTCTTCTAGGGTCTGTACTGAATTCCACGGGTGTTCAACAAAGATTCTCTACTCTGCTGGTTAGAACTCAAACATACCCTAGCTCTTGTGTCATCTTGGAATTTTTCGACTCATTGTTCCCATCAGTATTTGAGTGGCTTTGTGGAGTTCCACATCTCAGTGTTTGGTCAGACAGCCAAGGAAACTCCTATGCAGTCTTTATTTTAAAAATTCCATTGTCTTCTAGTCTCTATGTTTTTTTTCCCCCAAGTTATTCCTCTCCTCTTTCTTTCTTTCTTTTTCTTTCTTTCCTTCTTTCCTTCTTTCTTTTTCCCCTTCCTTCCTTCCTTCCTTCTTTATTTTCTTTTTCCTTTCCTTTTCTTTTCTTTCTCCTGCCTTTCAGGCTACAGGATTTCCTCAAAGGACTAGTAATCCGCCCTACAGGGGTGGTGGGCGGAGCTCCATCCCAGTATAAATTGGGGCTCCTCAAGAGTTGTAACAGTGAGACTTTCCTCCAGGTCTGTCCCTTTTTTTTTTTTTTTTGGCTTGAACTTCTTTTTTTTTTTTTTTAATTTTATTTTATTATATTATGTTAATCACCATACAGTACATCCCCAGATTCCGATGTAAAGTTTGATGCTTCATTAGTTGCGTATAACACCCAGTGCACCATGCAATACGTGCCCTCCTTACTACCCATCACCAGTCTATCCCCTTCCCCCACCCCCTCCCCTCTGAAGTCTTCAGTTTGTTTCTCATAGTCCATAGTCTCTCATGTTTCATTCCCCCTTCTGATTACCCCCTTTTTCTTTATCCCTTTCTTCCCCTACCGATCCTCCTAGTTCTTATATTCCATAGATGAGAGAAATCATATGATAATTGTCTTTCTCTGCTTGACTTATTTCACTTCAGGTCTGTCCCTTTTGCAGAGAAAGATCTTTTATCCTCCTGGCTGAGGTCACTCTTGGATAGTTCAACTAATGAAATCCTCCATGGGGGAGGGAGGGTGGCAGCCTCTGGGAAGGCATTTGAGAACATGCATTTTAAACACGCCACTCACCACCTGTTCTTTAGTTGGCACTCAACTCATTTTCTATGTCCTGGGTATACAGGGACCAGGAAGACTATCAAACCTACTGGCATGGAAGTAGACTCTTACAAATAAGGTTTCTATGTGCTAATTGGATTCTGCCAATTAGAAACACTCACACGTGATTTGGAAGGCGGAAGGTATTGTCCTCTGGCTTTGGTGGTTGTGTGCTGCAGCCTCTGGCTTCCGAGGTGACCACAGGTTGTTGTGATGTGAAGGCTGCATCCGTGGGACCCCCTTGCACCTGTTTTGTGCTGTGAAGACTGACTCACTGGTGGGCGTGACTGCTTTGGTGCCCGGGGCACTGCAGTCGGTGGCAGTGGGCTCCTGACCCCTGGATGGTCCGGCTGTGGAGGTGTGTTCTTGAACTCTACAGTTGCCAAGGCCGCCTCCTGAAGGTCTGCCCTCTGACTGGGGACACCCCTGTGGAACATCAGTCTTGGGGTCATTCCTGGAGATCGTGGTGAGATCCCACTTTCTGGCCCTGCCAGTGCTTTTCTGAGCACCCAATTCTTTGCATCATTTCTGCTCAAAATGCACAAATGTTTGCTGTTTCTGGCACCAAACTTTGCTAGTATGGAATTTGAGCTCATGGGTGAGGCAGGGTTCTGAGGCTGCGGAGACACGGACACTCGAGTGTGTATGTGCTGTGCTGTCTGTCCCTTGATTCTCTTCCCTCTGCCTCAGGGGAAGAAAATAGAAGTCAGTTTTCCTTTCCAGGCTTTAGAATTAACAAAAGTAAGACCTAAATATTTAAAGTTAAAAAAGCCCCCCTTCTTTAATACTGCTGTCCACTGCTTACTTAGCAGAGGTACCCCCTTGATGACTTGCGGGGGGCCTTCCACATCTTCACACGCATTTACATAACACAGGACACCCTGTGTGCATGTATATACCCTACATGTACATACGAAGCCCATATGTCAGTACAGAGTGAGGCTGTGTAGACACATTACTCTGAACGTGCCCTTCCCACATTAGCCTATCACATCTGTTTCATGGCTCCCCCAGTATGGTTTGAATCATGATTTACTTAAACTGAACTTTATTGATATATTTGTATTCATTTTTTACGACTGTTTTTACAAACAATGAAGCAAAGCATATCTTTGCTTATCTTTGGCCACGTGTAGATATTTCTGTGAGATGGGTCTTTTAGACGTGAGATTGCTTGGTCAAAAGAAAAGAGCGTTGTAAACTTAAATTGATGTCACATTGCCCTTAAAAGCACTGGTGACAACTTAGCCCTTCCGACAAAGTTCGGAGAGATTTTTGTAATGTGCTCAGTTTCCATGTTTTATCCTAAATTATATACTCCTTTCCTTAGTCAGACTTTCTAAATATGATGTCTTTCAAAAACTTTAGTCTAAGTTACTGGGACAAATCTGCATTACTTCTATTTCCTGTGTCATTACTGGGACTTAATCCCCATTCATTCTTCCCTCTTTTCTTCTCCTGTCTCTGAGTTTGTATTGTTATCGTTTTTGCCCCTCCTTTTGTTGTTTGTTTTTCTTTTTGTGTTTGATTGCCTCTTGGGGATTTAGCTTTTTTTGCCTGTGATTTTGTTTTGTTAGGGAATTAGGCCTGTATGAGTTCTGTTTCATAAGGTTTCTCCTTTTCGCCTAACACGTGGCCGATCCGATCAGGCGATGCCAGGGCATCCAGCTTCATACAGCATGGCAGGAGCCCCAGGGACTCCCCACCCAACCCCCTGAGGGAACCCAGAGTCTGGCCAATGGCTGACCAAAGCCAGCAGAGCCCACGCTGGGCATCTCGAGTGAATGGGGTCATTCGTGCTGTGGGCCTTGTTCTTTCCCTGCACTGCAGTGAGCCATCCCCACCTGTATGTATAGGAGAGGAATTTAAGGCTAGGAGCAAGTGACCCCTGCTCAGATTCCCGGGAATAAACACCTTCTCAAATTCAATCTTTATCAGAGCTCTGCTCTGGATAGCCAGGCACTCACCCAATGGATAGAGTTGTATATAATGATGAGAGAGCAAAAGGCAAACTGAGGGCAAAGCACAATGACACCCCACAAACTACCCCCTAAGATGCGATATGTATTACGTGCGGGCACTCCTGACTGCCTAAGAACAAAGGCCAGGGGAAAACAAATGGTCAGCTGATAAAGATCCCAGTCGTGTAGGGCATGGAACTCAACTATAGTTTGTCACTGACTTAATGATTTACAAGAAAAGCACAATCTTAATAATAGTCAGACCTCCAGGAACCTATAGGCTCAATTTCCTGGAGCCCTAAGGTCACCTTTGCCTCCAAAGGTCAGAAGACCCTACATAATCAGTCACCCCACGCAATCCCAGTGCAGCTCTTTCTGCCCACGGGTCCTGTCCCCGTGGTTTAATAAAACCACCTTTTTGCACCAAAAACATCTCAAGAATTCTTTCCTGATCGTTGTGCTCAACCATCCTGCATCATATAATATCCTCAGTTACACTGTTAAATAACAAAACCCAACCAAGTAAATTCAAACATCGAATCGGCTTTATTACAGGATTCATAAATCGGACAGCACCCCATCCAGCCAGTAGAGACTTGTACATAATGGAAGGTTTTTGTAGAAGGAGGGTGGGGGCAAGAAAGTTATTCACAAAAGAAAAGGATTGGTTCCAGGTGAGGCCCTTTCTAGAAGAGTCTTACCATGCAGATGACTCATCTTTCTTTGTGGGGTGGAGAGGACCCATCGTGGCAGACCCACGGGCTCAGACAGAAAACTCCCTGAGGGACCCCTTTCTTGGGGGAGGTGAAACTGCTAATAGGTTCTGTATGAAGCCCCAGTTTGGGAACTCGTCTACATGACACCGTTTTGGACCTTTTTTTTTTTTTAACAGCACGATACAATTTTTCGTATTTTTTCATTCCCCAACTCTGAATGAGCCTTAACACTGAGAAAGCCCAGCTACCTGAGGCTAGTTGGTGCTTAAACATGTTCTTGAAGCTGGCGTGAGTACGACACACTTTGGGATGATGGTAATCAGAGTTTCTGCTTAATAACGTTGTTGTGGCATGCATAACACGTCTGGAGGGGCTCAGATGACGCCTCCCCGAAGTACGCCACTTTGGCAGAGGATGGTTTTGAGCTGAAGGCAGCTGAGAAGTGGGCGCAGGAAGAGCTCTCTGCCAGCCCCACCCCCACCAGGAAGGACAGCAGGTTCTCAAGCACCAGAGACACTTCTAGACCCTCATCAGCCTGGAGACCAGGGGAGTCTACACAACAACCCCACTGACTAACATTTGCCTCCCCTTGGTTCCCCAGAGATTCCCGTATATTTACCTCCCCACTTTCCTCTGTCTTGTCCCTTTACGAGATGTATTGTTCTTTTGCTAAAATGCTCTGCCAGCTTGAGTTCTAACCACCCTTCCGGTTACTCAATTCCTGAGGTCCCCCAGAGGGACAGAGCTCCCTCTGTTGACAAACTCTGCTTGTTTTTCTCCTGTTACTCTGTCTTTCGTTAATCTAATTCACAGGATCCCAGACAGAGAATGTAGGAGGGTTAAAGAAAAAACTTAAAATGATTTTCCTCCCGGACATATTCTGTCTATGTTAGTTAGCTAACATTGCCATTATTGTAAAGCATTTTGATTCTGGCTGAATATTCAGCTCCTTTGAAACCCTCATGCTCTGTGGTTAGAAGATGACCAGGAGGTGTCCAGCCGACAGGACAGAGAAATGTGACGTCTCTGTATTCATCCA
Source organism: Ailuropoda melanoleuca (assembly GCF_002007445.2). NCBI lineage: Eukaryota > Metazoa > Chordata > Mammalia > Carnivora > Ursidae > Ailuropoda > Ailuropoda melanoleuca. Next base: position 4,444,899 of record NC_048232.1, on the reverse strand, counting down.
TGCAGCAAATGGTTTCTGAGTTCATAGTACATGCCTTGCACTGAGCTCAGTGGTTAGGATCAAATCTCAGATGGTGAGCAGAACTCACGTTGGCAAGAAATCTACCTCACGTGAGGCGTGGGCTGTGAACCGGAAAGCTAGAGCCCAAGTCTGTGCCCACAGTGACTGTCCGTAATGTAGCATCTCAGCTACGGGCCTGAGAGTATGGATGGTTCTGGAAACTGTCATCGGCAGAGAGGCAGGAGAGTGTCGAGGACAAGCACATGGGTTTTTAATTCAGATAACAAAAACACTACCATCTACATTTACCACTTGCTCAACATTGTCCCGAGGATCTTACAGGCATGATGCATCCTCTAACATCACTACTTTACGCATCAGGGAGCCAAAAGCAGGTCACACAGTTAGGAGGTCACAGAGCCAGGATCTGCACCCGGGCCGCGTGGTTCATGCTTTTCACTGCTACACTAGCTTCTGGTTCCAGAAAAGGTAGCATGTCACATTTCGGGGTTCTGCCCTGCTTATGCCACTGAAAAGCAAAGGCAGTTAGGCGCAGAGTGTCTGGGACCCAGCCCTCCGGAATCGCCCATGGGCACAGACAAGAAGTCAGGAAACAAAGCAGAGAAGAAGGCTACTTTCTCTGGCTTGGGGACTAGGAAGGGACAGCAGCCGGATATTGCTGGAAAATAGTTGGGCAGTTTCGTCACAAGTTAAACATACACTTATCATAGAGGAATTCCACTCCTATGTGTTGGAGGCATCTACCCAAGACAAATGAAAAACTTATGTTTAAGACAGACTTGGGCAGCAGTGTGCATCGTGAAATGCTATTTATAATAGCTGCAAAGTAGAAATGACCCAAACACCGTTAACAGGTGCGCGGAGAAACACAGTGTGGTTCACCCCTATCACGGGACATGTCTCCACAGTAAAAGGGAACAAACTATTGGTACATGCCGTGATATGGATGAATATTTTGGTGAGTGAAAGGAGCCCAACATCAAAGGCTGCATATCGTATGACTCCATTCTATGAAATTTGTGGGAGGGGCCAACCTCTACAAGCAGCGGGGAGGTTAGAGGTTGTGTGGAGCTGGGGTAAGGGAGAAAGAATTGCCTTCCAACAGGCAGAGGGGGATTCTTGGGGGGTGATGGCAGGGTTCAGAACCAGGATAGCAGTGATGATGGCAAAACTCTATAGATTTCCTAAAACCCCTTGGAAATACATTTACAATGGATGAATTTCATGATGCGTAAATTATACCTTAATAAAGCTGCTGGAAAATGTCAAATAGAGCTATTGTTATTACTATTCCTATCGTTCCAGGACTGATCTAACCTTTCTGTGGTGGGAAAATCAGGAACGATGATGGTCCTAAGTACAGGCACCTGCTATGCAGGCTCTGCTCTTGGTCCAGACAGGCGCTCTCGGGTTTGGGGCAAGAGACCCGGTCTCCTGAAGAGGGTGTCTCTTGATTACTCTTTCTTGGACGCTGGGGGCCTCCTGTCTTTCCTCAGCGCGTGCATTGCAACAAGACCTGGGAAAGAAGAAAGCTCAAGGGGGCTGAAATCAGCTTGCTTTTTGGTATTAAAGGGGCAGCTCCATCGTCTGAAGTCTGAGTGTCTCCATTTTGTGGCTTATCCTCCAGAAACCAGCACAAATTCCATGATTTGGATTCTTAGGAGAACTGTGCTGAAGAATGTGGGATCCTAGACCCACCCAAACTCTTTGAGTTCAGGCAGATAGACTCGGTCTTTAGCTCCCACCCCTGGCCAGGCGGGCCGATGCCCGAGCCATAGACACTGCAGCTGCCCGTGTTTTTCTGTGATGTAATTATGGTGTCATCCTCAGTCTTTTTTTTTTTTTTTTAAGATTTTATTTTTATTTATGTGACAGAGAGACAGCCAGTGAGAGAGGGAGCACAGCAGAGGAGTGGGAGAGGAAGACAGGCTCATAGCGGAGGAAGCCCGATGTGGGGCTCGATCCCGGAACACTGGGATCACGCCCTGAGCCGAAGGCAGACGCTTAACGACTGCGCTAACCAGGCGCCCCCATCCTCAGTCTTCTAAGCCATGCTTTGGGAAGGAGTGGACCCCTGGGACTACAGGCCTTAAGATCCAGCAATAATGACTCCTATGTCTATATTTCAAAGAAGGTTATTATCATTTTAGGGCCAGGGAAAGACTTGAGGTTATAACCCTACAAAAGCAAACTTCAAAACTCTTCAGTTGTTCTTATATCCATGACCTCAAATAAGAAAAAAAATTAGGGTTTTGCATATAAGAGAGAAGGTAAATATTTGTTGAACTGAGGTCTGGATAGGTAGGACACGTTATATAGCCCCGCCTGTGCTGATCCCAACTTCGGCAAAGGTGACCTGAATCTGGTGAATGCTAGCACTCCTGCAGGAGCAAGTTCTAACACATTCTAGTTACCCCACTCCATTCCCCCCTCTCACACCTACATAATCCGACCTTCTGGCTCCATCTGTGTGGACTGCAGAAAGAGGCAGTGTGTCATCAATACCCAGTTTAGGGGGTGTGGCCAGAAGCAGCCTGGCTGGTTGAGTCACGTTACAGCGCCAGCCCCAGAACCCTCCTCACCCTTTCACCATGGCCATGGTGGCCTGGGAAGGTTGGCCACCGTGGCTGTGCCCTGGCTTTCCTGTCTGTGGGTTTCCAGCTGGTTTGGGCATCGGGAGGGACTGGTGAGAGCCTAGAAGCAGAAGGGGGCGTGGGGGTGGTTTCTCTCCTTTTCTGGGGGATGCAGCCCACTCACAGGCCCTTCAAGCTCCCACCCACTGGGCTCGCCATGGCTGTGGCTTCTGCCAGGGGCCCCCAACTCTGGGCTTCCTAATTGTCCTCCCCCTTGTTTTCTTTACCCAGGGGAGCAGCAAGCAGGGGCTGCCTGGTTTTACTCATCACTGGGTTGCCTCCTTGTTCCCTGGTTTGCTTCCCGGATGTTCCCACTATTTGAATACCAGTCCCGTGCGTGAAGTTTCCTCTGTCCATAATCAGCATGATTTCTTTCTCATGGCTGGTTCCTGGCTGAAGCTACCCCTCGACATGTCTCCAGCAATCTCTGGAACTCCTTAGGGCCTCTGTTTCCCCACCAGCCCTGCTCACGTCCCATTCCTTCTCTGTGGCTGCCACACCTGCCTGCCTTACTGCTGACTTCTCTGTGTCTTGGTTGTCACTCAGCCAGGCACAGCTGTTCCTGCTGAAAATTGTCACCGGCCTTGCAGGGAGGGAAGAAAACGGGGCCGTGTTTCCCAGCGTCAAGCGCAGCTTTAAGGAGTTAATAAGGATTTGGAGACAGTCCAGGGCTCACAGAATCTAAGCACAGAACAGGGAATACTTCAGCCCCGCAAATGTGGCTGATCCCAGAGCTCAATTTCATTCATTCCACGAGGACTTACTGAGCACCAGCCACGTGCTAGGGAGCTGCTTCCGGGCACGGGGGTTACAGTGCTCAACAAGTCAATGCATTTGAACACACAGCAGCAAATAAAGAAATAGGTGTGAGATGGGGAGAGGCCGTGGAGAGCGGGAAATTAACTCTGGTTAGAATGAGTGATGGAGCAGGACAGACCTCTCCAACCAGGTGGCTCTGGAGTGGAGCCCCAGGTGGCGAGGAGCAGGGGGCAGGGGGGCACAAGTCTTGGTACGACTCAGATGCTCTCCTGGGCGAGAACGTGGCAAGAGCCGAGTCCTATTGCTGCAGCCCCAGGGAGTAGGTCTGAGGAGATCCCACCTGCGGCTGGAGCCTCTGCTTGTGGCGGGGAGACCTGGGAGAGGCGGCCCGAGACACCACAGCACGAGGGCGCCAGCCGGCATGGGGACCTGGCCCAGGAGCGAGGGGCCGAGAGCAGAACACAGGTGGTTGAGGATGACCCTGCTCCCTTGGCTCCGTGAGAGGCAGGCGTGGCCTACGGGCCACTATAGGAGCCCTCCAAGGCCATCTTTTGGTCTGCTCTGTTTGTACGGGTGGTGAGGTGGGGTGGAGGGGGGTGTCCTGGCCCATGAGGCAACATTTCCCTTTGTTGCTTCACGCTGGATTCCCACCTGTTCGGGGAGGATTATATACGAGCTTTATTCCCACGCCCAGTGAATACTTTTGTCCTAACCCTGGTCACCCTGTCCTTCAGAATCTCAGGGACCTCACTGAATTTTGCTCTCCCTTTGCTCAAATCCCCTGTAAATCTCCGACCCTGCTCAGTTGTGTGTAAATAATGATAGTCCTTCCTTCCAGCAAAGTGTTTTTCCAATAATCCCCCCTTTTCCCAGATGGCTCTTGATACTGAAGAGCTGGGATACCCATTTTTCCTTCGGGGTACCTGACTTTGTAGGGGAAAGAAGAAATCCCTCATTCCATCATCCTCTCTGCTGGGCCCTGATAGAGAAAAACCAAAAAACCAACAGGGATCTCCCTTGGTGGATCCAGAGGATGATGGCAGCCGGGATTTGCTCTGAGAGAACAAATCTCAGTCTGAGGGCGTCCGGTGACTGTGGTTAGCAGATCCTGTTCAGTCCCAGCTTCCATATGAAATAGAAAAGGGAGAAAGTGAGCTGGGGGGAAAAGGGCACCAACATCCAGAAAAGTAAAACATGGGGAGGGCAGGTTCTCAGGAGAAGAGAGAGGTGAGGCGTCTGTGGTACAGATCAAGAAATACCACAATGAACTCTTCGTACTTAGCGAGGAGCTGGAGTAACTCCTTCTCTTGACCTTTGGGATCCCTGTGGCTTGTCACCTCCCAGCTCCCGTTGCTTACCCTGACTTGTTCCCCTCCAGAAAACAAAGCAAAACAACACACAAGCCAACCATCCGGACCCTATGAAGTGCTGTGCATTTTCTTTCAGATGCAATGGGATTACAAAAGAAATTGAACTCAAGTCTTGTTCTCCAGGGACATGGAGGGCAGGTCCCCACATGGACAAGGGCAGGCCCAGATAAGGGTAAAACATGTCTAAAGGGATCCCAAGATGGAGATCCTGTCAGAGGGCAAGAGAAGTCAACAAGCAGATAGGAGTCATACATAGATTCCAGGAGAGAAACTGAAGAGGCTGGCGGGGATGCCGGCTAGGGACAGAGTTGTGCCCGCCAGAGGCTCTAGGTTGAAGTCCTAACCCCCCATGTGACTGTATTTGGAGATGGGGCCTCTAGGGAGGTGATTAAGGTAAATGAGGTCATGAGGGTGGAGCCCTGATCCAAGAAGGCTGGTGTGCTCCTGCGAAGAGAGACACCAGAGCTCTCTTTCTATGTCACGTGAGGATGACATGTGAGGACAAAGGAGTTCTTTTTATATTTTGGACATTAATCCCATATCGAATTTGCTGATGGTTTCCTCTACCATGCAGAAGCTTTTTAGTTTAATGTGGTCCCACTTGTTTATTTTTTATTTTGTTGCTTGTGCTCTGGGTGTCATATCCATAAAACAATTGCCAAGACCAAGGTCAAGAAAGCTTTTTCCCTATGTTTTCTTCTAGGAGTTTCTTCTAGGAGTTTTATGGTTTCAAGCCCTACATTTAAGTCTTTAATCCATTTTGAATTAATTTTTGTGTAAATTTTCTTTCTTTCTTTCTTTTTTTTTTTGCTTCTGGTATCCAGTTTTCCCAGAACCATTTATCTAACAGACTGCCTTTTCCCCATTGAGGATTCTTGGCTCCCTTATTGAATATTGGTTGTCTGTATATGTGTGGGTTTATTTCTGGGCTCTCGATTCTTTTCTATCGGTCTATTTGTTTGTTTTTATGGCAATACCATACTGTTTTGATTATTATAATTTTGTAATATAGTTTTAAATCAGGAAGTGCAATGTCTCCAGCTTTGTTCTTCTTCCTCAAGATTGCTTTGGGTTTTTTGTTTTTTTGGGGTTTTTTTGGTTTGTTTGTTTTTGTTCTCATGGGTCCATACAAATTTTACAATTGTGTTTTTCTATTTCTGTAAGAGGAATCTTGGTAGAGATTGCACAGAATCTACTTTGGGTGGTATGGACATTTTAACAATATTAATTCCTCCAATCCACGAACACTGGATATGTGTCCATCTATTTGTATCCCGTTCAATTTTTTTAAATCAATGTCTTATAATTTTCTGGGTACAGATCTTTCACCTCCTGGAGTAAATTATTTCATAAATATATGATTGTTTTTGATGCTATTGTAAATGAGATTATTTTATTTCTTTCTTTTTTGGATAATTCATTGTTAATGTATAGAAATGCAACTGATTTTACACATTGGTGTTTGTATCTTTGACTGTACTGAATCTGTTGATTATGTCTAACAGTTTTTTGGGGTCTTTACGATTTTTCATATATAAGATCATGTTATTTGCAAACAGAGACAATATTACTTCTTTTTTTCTGATTTAGATGTCTTTTATTTCTTTTTTTCTTCCCTAATAGCTTTGGCTAGGAATTCCAATACTATGTTGAAGAGGAATGGTGACAGTAGCACCCTTGTCTTCTTGCTGATCTCAGAGGAAAAGCTTTTGACCTTTCCCCATTGAGTATGAATGTGAGCTACGGGCTTGTCATATACGGTCCTTTTATGTTGAGGTATGTTTCCTCTATACCTAAATCGTTGAGAATTTTTATCATGAATGGATGTTAAATTTTGTCACATGCTTTTTCTGCATCTTATTAAACGATCATGTGATTTTTATCTTTCATCTACTAATGTGAGGTAACACATTTATTATTTATTATTGTGTATATCAAACCATCCTTGCATCCCAGGGATGAATCCCACTTGATCATGGTATACCCCTTTAATGTGTTGTGAATCAGTTTTGCAAATATTTCCTTGTGAATTTTTGTATCTGTGTTCATCAGAGACACTGACCTGTATTTTTCTTTTCTTATTGTGTCCTTATGTGGCTTTGGTACCAGGGTCATGCTGGCCTCATAAAATGAGTGTGGGAGTGTTCTGTCCTTTTCAATTTTTTGGAAGAGTGTGAGAAGAACTGGTGTTAATTCATCTTTATGTGTTTGATGGAATTTGCCCATGAAGCCATCTGTTCTTGAGCTTTTCTTTGCCAAGAGGTTTTTGATTACAGGGGCGCCTGGGTGGTACAGCGGTTAAGTGTCTGCCTTCGGCTCAGGGCGTGATCCTGGCGTTCTGGGATCGAGCCCCACATCAGGCTCCTCCGCTATGAGCCTGCTTCTTCCTCTCCCACTCCCCCTGCTTGTGTTCCCTCTCTTGCTGGCTGTCTCTATCTCTGTCAAATAAATAAATAAAATCTTTTTTTTTAAAAAAAGAGGTTTTTGATTACTGATTCAATCTTCATACTCATTATTTATCTGATCAGATTTTCTATTTCTTCATGATTCAGCCTCAGTGGGCTGTACCTTTCCAGGAATTTATCCATTTCTTCGAGGTTGTCCAGTGTGCTGAGGTAGGGTTGTTTTACAGCAGTCTCTCTCTCATGATCCTTTGTATTTCTGTGGTATCAGTTGTAATGTCTTCTCTTTCATTTATAGTTTTATTTATGTAGGTTCTCTTTTTCTTGGTTAGTTCACTTGAAGTTTTGTCAATTTTGTTAACATTTTTCTTGAAGGGTGGGATTCCTTCTCTTTGAAATGTCAACATCAGAGAAGACAGGTATCTGTCCCTCTGGGCACCTTGCTCCAAGTTATAATTGCCTGTTGTCATAGAGCTTTCATTTTTCCTTCAGAAAAAGTCAATTAACTAGCACAGATGGTTGCCCCAATTACCATGCAAAATTAGAATTGAACTATACAATAATGCATTGCAAATGTTGCCCCAATTATTACACAAATTTAGAATTGAACTATATAACGATGCATTGCAAATGGTGGTATTAAGCCCTCTTACCTGAGGACAAGCTATCATTTCTCTTGAAGATCTATCTACTTGTTTATGTAAAGGGATGAGATTTCCTTCTGTCTTTGTAATCTCATTAGCAGATTACCTGTGATGTTCCTTGCAGTCCAGTTTAATGCACGTTCGATAATAAAACCATTTGCTTTCTTTTCTGCATGCATGGAGAGGAGTTTTCTGTGTTGGCAGGAGATTTTACTTTTAATTTTTCCCTGAACACAACTGAAGAGAAGCTTCACAGTCAAGTGTCCCAAACAGTAAAGGAAGATTGCCATTTGATGGAACCATGGGCCCATCATTTCTACCTTCAGTGACGTAATAAAGGACACAGAGCTACCTTCCCCTTCCAGAGTCCTCAGTGGGGACTAGCCAATAATGCCCACTGACATGGACACGTGGAATCCCTTTTGCTCTCCTTCCTACCCTCATCTGACTGAGTGAGCAATGCCAGCGTTGGCTCCCAGAACCACCTGGATGGTTGAGAAACCCCTCCTTCCTATAGAAGGCTAAAAGCAATGCGTGGCATATCTGATTCGTACCTGGCATTGCATTCTGTAGGAAATCCAAGAGGAGTGAGACTTTGACCTGCCTTTGTATTTGGTATCGGGAATTTCTGCTTTGCTGCTATCAAAAATACCACCCCACCCTTCTTTGAAAAATACTGCTGACTCACAGTGACCAGGGGCTTTTGATGGCATGTTAGAACTGCTGAAAACACAAACCTAGCTTGTCTGTGCTCACTTGAAGCCATACAGGTTCTCTCGTTTGATACCAGCTTATTGGAAAGAAGCTCATAAAATGAGAGCCATTCCTTTTTAAATAATTCTGTTTTTTGCAGTTGTTTAATAGTGTTTCTGAGGCTGCTGTCCCCCTTCTCAGGAGGGAGGGAGTGGGGCCACTGGCCAAGGATCTCTTGGTACACTGATGTTTTTAGGGCTTACAGTTTAGCATGTTTGCATTTGGCACAGAAACCAGAGAAGGGACAGGAAAAGAATAAATGGCAGTTCTAGAAGTAGCAGACATGACCCTGGAAGTGGCATGGGGAAATGGTGCACCCCTGCAGATACTTCCATAATTGAGGGCCAGAGCTGGGAACCCCTCCTCTCTCCCACTTCCAGCCGCACATGGCTGCACAGAGGCAAAGACCTATAGCCACAGCAAGGGCTGGGTAAGGAGAGCAGATAGGAAATGACTTGTGTGTGAATGTGTGTGTGAGAAAGTTAAGAGTTTTGTTGAGCAAAATCCTTCCTCAAGAAAATATACTTGTACACGGTTTTTAATTTTTTTTAAAAGATTTTAGTTATTAATTTGACAGAGAAACAGCCAGCGAGAGAGAGAACACAAGCAGGGGGAGTGGGAGAGGAAGAAGTAGGCTCCCAGCGGAGGAGCCTGATGTGGGGCTCGATCCCAGAACGCTGGGATCACGCCCTGAGCCGAAGGCAGACGCTTAACCGCTGTGCCACCCAGGCGCCCCATTGTACACTCTTTTTAACTTTAAGATTTCTCAGGGCCTGCAGTTGAAATGCACTGTGGTCCTCTCAAGGGATACTGAGTCAGAGTCCATCCACATCTCATTTTTGTCCTTAGGGCCAGGTTAGCTATCCCCTGGAAGCTCAGAACGAGCAGCCTCCTCCTGTGAGCGCGCCTGTTTCTGTGCACGGTTAGGCTGTGGTGGCCCTTGGCCGCCATGGCTAACACACTTGCACTGAATTGAAACCTTCCTCCATCGTAAGCACTAGATCACGAGGGTTGCTTGGGACACCGCCAGAGCAAAGAAGAAAAACATTTCGTGGTAAAACAAATCTCTTGTTGGGGCGCCTGGGTGGCACAGCGGTTAAGCGTCTGCCTTCGGCTCAGGGCGTGATCCCGGCGTTATGGGATCGAGCCCCACATCAGGCTCCTCCGCTATGAGCCTGCTTCTTCCTCTCCCACTCCCCCTGCTGTGTTCCCTCTCTCGCTGGCTGTCTCTATCTCTGTCAAATAAATAAATAAAATCTTTAAAAAAAAAAACAACAAATCTCTTGTTGACTCTAGAGAAGACAGTTTCTCTCAACACATCTTTTAACCTCCTCAGGCCCAGCACTTTCTCCTGACTTCCAGAAGGCTATCCAGCTGTGTGTTGTTCACTAATCCCGACTCTGCCTCTTTTCCAGAGACTGATTCAAAGAGAGGACCACTCCTTCCCTCCCTTCCCCTGAGGCTTTCCCACACAGCTTGACTTCTCCGTGTGGGCCTCCCTCCCTCTACCGTTGAGTCGTTGAGTCACGCATCTGAGGCTTGCCCTCCAGGGGCGACTAAGTCAATTCTCCTCCTTGGTTTCCTGTTTCCTTCTGTCAGTTTTTCCTTCCAGTAGCCATCTCCCCAAGTTTCGAGAGAGAAGCAGGTATCCCCTGTTTGGTGCATGACGGTTTCTTTTTCACCTGGCAGGAACGTGATAGTATACCATAGAGGAAAAAATTCTCCTCTTTATCAACTCTCAAGGTGTCTGGATTCAATAGAGGGGGTTTCTCTGCTTAGAGTGAGCCCTCTGCTCCCTGGGCCACCACGTCTCCTTCTTCAAGTGTCAAGGAAAAGTTCCAGAGCTCTGCCTGTGGCTGGCAAGGTCCCCACAGCCGTGTGTACGACCTCCCACCTCCTCTTGCCAGGAGAACGTCAGAGTGATGGTCATCTCCTCCTCACCCCAGCTCGTGTGGGTCATCCGAAGAGCCTGGCACTCCCAGCTCATCCCAGTCCCCCAAACCTTCATCCCTGCACTTTGGGCCTCCTACTTCATGAGCACGGCTCACTTCAGAAGCCCTCCTAGTGTTCCCTCTGGAACTGGAGCTCCGTCCATTGTCAAAAAATTCTAAATCCTGGACTTCGGTCTGCACGCCCACCCCTTCCCTTTCTTTCTAGTCCAAACATGGTTCCTCCTTGCGGATGATGCAGCCCTCTTCAGGGGAGGCCACTGGCCGCTCACTACCTCTGTGTTGGCGGGAGAGCCTCCAGCAAGCATGGAGGTGGGGGTGGCAGCCCCCTGGAAACAGCCACATCTCAGGCCACCTTTTGTGGTCGTGGTCCCCTGGCCTCCGCCCTCGCGATCACCTGCTCTCATTCCTTGAAGATTTTAATTCCTGGTTCTGGCTCGTTCTGTAATACTGTTTCTCTCATCATTCCTGGCATTTTCACATCTGTGCTCTGGAGTCTTGTCTCCCCCACCTTCCCTGTTATAATGGGGATTCTTTCCCTTTTACACAATACTCTTCTTTTTTTTTTTTTTTTTTTTAAAGATTTTATTTATTTATTTGACAGAGACAGAGACAGCCAGCGAGAGAGGGAACACAAGCAGGGGGAGTGGGAGAGGAAGAAGCAGGCTCACAGCAGAGGAGCCTGATGTGGGGCTCGAACCCGTAACGCCGGGATCACGCCCTGAGCCGAAGGCAGACGCTTAACCGCTGTGCCACCCAGGCGCCCCTACACAATACTCTTCAACCTTAGCCTCACGTCTCTTTACTTTCCTGGTTAAATTCCTTCACAGCTCTGTCTCCATTCACTGCCTCCAATTCCCGTTCTCTCACCCCACAGGGGTTTTCATCCTTATCATCCCACTAAAACTGTTTTACTGAGGTCACCGGTGACTTCCACGATGCTAAATTTAAAAGGGACACTCAGTCCTTGACCAGCTCAACCTACCAGCAGCATCTGGCACAGTTGGTACTCCACCCTTCTTAAATTATTTTTTATAATTAGGATCAATTAGTGAGCAATGCTGAAAGGAAAATTCAAACTCCCGTGACTTGCGTGACATTACTGGGTGCAGTTCCTGCAAGAGATGCCTGCAGGGTCCTGATAGAAAGACATGAAAGTCATTGGATTGATTCCAGTTTCATCTTGCCGTCCCTGGAATCTGTTAAGCCCAGCCCCGCCTATCTTGTTGTTGGTAGCAATAAAAAACACTGGAGCCTTGCCTTCTCTTGGCTGTCCGTCAGGAAGGGGGTGGAGAGACAGAGCCAGATTAGCCGGGACCGTGGGCGGTGATGGACCTCAACCTGAGTCGTTCGGTGAAACTGAATGATGGGCACGTCATGCCGGTGCTCGGGTTTGGCACTCTTGCTTCTGATGATGTAGGTAGAACCCAGGGGACCGGAGGGTTGGCCATGAACAGCCGTGGAAGGGTGGTCAGCAGACATGCCCCCCACGCTTCATGCACTCCGGGTGATTTGGAAGGACTCATTTGGGTCTTCATTTCGTGATCTCTAACTTGCGCTAAATGGGATGGCGAGCTGTTGATTCTGGGGATTCAGAGCTGATCATTTTGAGGGTTATTATTATTATTATTTGGGTTACTGTAATGCATATTGAATGCTTACTGTGTATTTTGAGTGCTTTCCATGCATTATTATTATTATTTTTTTTTAATTCCTCAACAACCCTCCTGGGGAAGTGCTATTATTCTTCTTATTTCTCACCTGTGTAAAATCTGAGCTGTGGCTGCTCCTCCTGCCCTCACCTGCCCTCACCTTGCTCCCCCTGCCCTCACCTGTGCAGAGTCAGAGCCACTCTGCTCTTTGTTGGAAGCTCCTGATGGGCAGTGAGTGCCCGGGGATGGGATGACAACATGGCCGCTTTGTAGCAGCTTTGCTGTCACTTCCTTGGCGCAGGAAGTATCTGCCAGAAAACTTCTATCACCGAAATCTTTCATCCTAGGAGAACCCGCTTTTATTTCAAGCTTCTTATTACCTGAACTATCACTAGCTAATGGTTCTCATGACATAATATACATGATACACATGAGTTCCTCAGACCTTGTTTTATCGCTGAAAGTTGGTACCATTTTATTAACATCTTCCCATTTCCCCAACTCCTGGCCCTTGGCAACCCCTTTTCTACTTTCTGTTTCTAGGAAATAGAATTCTTTTTTTCAGATCCCACATGTAAGTGACACCATGCAGTGTTTGTCTTTCTCTGCCTTATCTCATTTAGCGTAAATGCCCTCCACGTCCATCCATGTCCTTGCAAATGACAGGGTTTCTTTCTTCAAAGCTGAATATTCCATTGTGTGTGTGTGTGTGTGTGTGTGTAAAGAAAAATCTATATAAAGAAAATGTGAGATATATATATCTCATATTTATCAGTTGGATGGAGAATGGCTATTATGGCCTCATTTTTAATTCTAAGCCAAAAATACATGTTGTCTCTTTTATATTGTCTGTCTTCTCTAACTATATCTATGCACATCTGTATCCTTAGAAGTTTTCTCTAGTGTCAGAGGCTTTCCTGTTAGTTACTTCCATACAATGAATTTCTTATTGAATGAGACTTGATTGTCCGTGGTCCCTGGTGAAGCCTGTTTCACTAACTCCTCTGAGATGAGAGGTCCAGTCTGTGCCCCCAGAGTACAGCTTTGTTACCGAGGCTTCCATCATCCCCCAGGGGAGCAGGGGACACGCAGAAACATGGCTGCCAACGTGCCATTGAGGAAATACATTGCTTCCCTGTGTCAAGTGGATTACCAGCCCTCCTAATTCGTATTTTATAGGTTCCTAAGAGCAAGTGTGGTGAGGCCACCAAAGTGGCTATTGATGTAGGTTTCCGTCACTTTGATGCAGCATACGTCTATCAAAATGAGGAGGAAGTTGGCAAGGCCATTCGAGAGAAGATCGCTGAAGGCACCGTGAAGAGAGAGGACATATTCTATACCACCAAGGTGCTGTGGGCCAGTGACGAGAAGTCACTGCTAGAAACATTATCTTGTAAAACACAAAAAACAATGTTTGGTCTTGGTTTGAATAATTTATGTACCTTCTCACATTGTAGGGACCCATTGTAGGAAAGTAGAGAATGAAACAGGCTTGCTTTGCTTGAAGCATGTTAGAGGTAGGAGAGTAGACTGCATTCACACGTGAGACGTGAGACGTGATGCGTACGTTCTTTATCTGTTTTATGGCTTGTCTGAGCCACCACAGTTGGGGGTCACCCCTTTTATTCTTCAGCAGATTCCCTCAGGACATATCCGCATGTGGTGGACCTCGTATTCACAGAAGGGAGGCTGACTCAGAAACACGTTCTTCAAGTCAGCATTGAAATTCCTGAAATTTCTACAATATTCTTAGGTGGAAAATGGTGCTTCCAATGTTGAGAGAGTGGGGGTCTCTACAGAATGATCCTATGAGTGTCTCCATCAGGGACACTCTATTTCTAGGAAGTGACAGAGCTGTTTCCAGGCAGATTCCGTTCCCCTTGCCTGGCACTTCCTGACTCTCCTCTCAGAGATGACGTGTCTCATCCCTGGGACATTTGGGCTGCCCCCCCTGGCCCATCCAAGTTCACTTAATGTTCCTGCCATCATTCAAAAACAGCTCAGTGCCCCTGAAGGACCCCAGTCACACCAAGTGATGAATTTAGCATTTCTTTTTTTTAGACCACCCCAGTGGCTTGTTACTCACTTCTCAATCTTGTAACTGAGATATTTAATTTTGGTCCCCAAACATGTGAAATCTCTTCTTTTGATCATTGCAGCTTTGGACTACTTTCTGTCGCCCAGAATTGGTTCGACCAGCCCTGGAAAGATCCCTGAAGGCACTTCAACTGGATTACGTGGATCTCTTCATTATCCATTTGCCAATCGCTATGAAGGTCAGCTTCTGCGTTTCCTTGTTATGCCCATCCCTGCTGCTGCACCTCGTTACGTCCTTCCCGCTAGCTTGTCTGGGTTCTGACTGAGAGTAGGCTTGAGTGTCATGCACAGAATTGCTCCACGACTTGTGACTCTCCTTGACACTTCTGTCACCTCACCACCAAGACTTTTCAAAATCCTCATCCCATAGCCTGCAGAATGATTGAAACTCAATGATCTCTTTGCCTCTGCCTCAAAGAGTTAAGGATGGTGCCCTACATGTCTAAGTGATGTGCTCCTGTCTGTGGTCCCTTAATGATCAGTGACTACAGAGATACGATGGGAAATCCCCACCTCTGTAGGGGAGGAGTCCCTCCCATAAGGACCTCTCAACCCAAGCATGATGGGGTACCTTGCGATGTTTCACACTGTACCCCTGGGCTTCTTTGGGCTTTGCTGATCCACCTCTCATCGGAGTGGACGTTCACGGACCGTGTCTGCTAACCTCACCATCTCTGACTTAGGTTATCATAAACTGAAGCTGAAACACATTGCTTATTAGTAAAGGGGGTTCCCATCATCCAAACCAGCCCGTCCTTGTGAAATCAATTCCAACAGTAGGAAAACTGATTCTTGGCAGAGTATAGGGGTGTGTGTGCATAGGAGGGGGTGCTTAGTTACAGTCTCTCAGATGATTCTTGTTCTCCTCCCTCTCCCCACTTCTTCTCCACAACACACACCCCCCCGCATGCCCAAATTCACACAAACATTCCGATCAGTAATCACAACTTTTTAAGGGTCATGTGACCAAGCTCCTTTGGCACTAGAAAGGTCATTCTTTTAAAAAAAAAAAAAAACACCTTCCTCCTTCTCTTTCCTCTCCGTATTCCAGCCTGGGGAGGAGCTTATGCCCAAGGATGCCAATGGGGAGGTTATTTTAGAGACGGTGGACCTGTGTGGCACGTGGGCGGTAAGTATGGCTACCAGACCTGAGAGGCGCTGTGGGAGGGGTCGAGGCCACCAGCCGGGGGGTCAGAAGACATGGGGTCTGGCTCCATCAATTGTCTGCCCTCAGACAGGTGGCTGAGTCTCGACGTACCTCAGTGTTCTCATCTGTACAGCAAGGGAGTTGAACAGGACGGCCTCTAAGGTCTATTTTTAATCTAAATTCTGTGGTTCTAAGTGCAGGTTTCTTTGCTCCACAGATCAGGTTGAGCTGCGAGCCCCATAAGGGGGACTGTCAGCAGCAAGCTCAAAAGGAGGCAGAGCTCTGTCCGGGACAAGTAAAGGCACCCACAGAGGGAGGGAAGGGCTGCTGTCTGACTTAGCAGAGGGATACCCTTGTGTATGGCGTTCTGTACACTTTTTTCACCGAAATTCAAGGAGAGAGGAAGAAGAACGACTTTCCCTTGGTGGAAAACCTGAGAATTCCTCTTTGCCCTTGACTCTCATACCATTCATACCAAAGAACTATTAAGGGCCTAATAGCAAAACAGGTGTCGCAGAAGAAATCGGGGAGTAAGGGGGAACTTAAAAACTTTTCAGTGTCTATTTGTTGTCCTGGCCGTGCACGTTAATGGACTCAAGGAAACAAAATGTACTGTACACAGTGATTAAGTGTCATAGGAAATAATATATGTAAATGATAAAACTGATTCAGTCAAATCATTATATATGTTAAACACAGATTTCCTGTTTTTTAAAAGTTCAATGTCAAATGCCAGAGCCAAAGTACACTAAAGGCTTGCCTCACTTTTCCCTCCTCCTCAGGCCATGGAGAAGTGTAAAGATGCAGGTTTAGCCAAGTCCATTGGTGTGTCAAATTTCAACCACAAGCAGCTGGAAATGATCCTGAACAAACCAGGGCTCGAGTACAAGCCCGTGTGCAACCAGGTGAGCCCACAGCCCACCGGAGACTGCCTTGCTTCCTGCCCTTCACATGCGCTCCCTTGATGTACGGCTGTGTCCACGGCCAAGGGGATTGTTCCTTTTATCGCAAAAGGAAATGCCAAAGGAGGAACAGGTTGAGGGGAGTGGGAAGGGTATGATTTCCACTTGTCAGATTCCTCTGAGACGTCCAAGTGGGAGATGCCGAGTTGGCAGACAGCAGTGCTGGCCTGTTGCTCGGAAAGTCGGTCGGGGCTGGCGGTGTGTAGATTTTGCAAGTCATTGCTTTATGGGTGGTACTTAAATTCACATAAATGGATTAGTGTTCCTGGGAGCAAATTTCCAGTTTACTCTGGGATAGGATAAGCTGGAAGAGGGCAGGAAAGTCAACATTTAATTAAGGATCAGAGAGGCACTGTTAAGAGATTGAATATGAGTTGCCAAGTAGGGAGAGAGAACACGGTGGAAGCCAAAGGAGAGGGTTGAAAAGGTTTGAGTTGGGAGTGGGGGGTCTTGGTGAGGAGCAAACAGTCCAAATAGGGGTGGAAAAAGCCACTGGACTGCATGGGAAAGCCCACAGGACCAGCGGCAGAGCAGCGAGAGAGAAGCTGAAAAGAGAAGCAAAGAAATGGAGAGCAAGGAAAGGATAAATCATAATTAAAAGAAATCATTTTAAAAAATAATGCCCAACACCCAAAAGACAAATAGTCCAGTCAAGAAATGGGCAGAAGACATAAATAGACATTTCTCCAAAGAAGACATCCAAATGGCCAACAGACACGTGAAAAATGCTCCAAACCACTTGGCATCAGGCAAATACGAATCAAAACCACCATGAGATACCACCTCACACCAGTCAGAATGGCTACAATTAATAAGATAGGAAACAACAAATGTTGGCAAGGATGCGGAGAAAGGGGATCCCTCCTACACTGTTGGTGGGAATGCAAGCTGGTGCAGCCGCTCTGGAGAACAGTATGGAGCTCCCTCACAAAGTTAAAAATAGAGCTACCCTATAATCCAGCAATTGCATTATTGGGTATTTACCCCACAGATATAGGTGTAGTGATCCAGAGGCACACATGCTCCCCAATGTTCAGAGCAGCAATGTCCACAATAGCCAAACTGTGGAGGGAGCTGAGATGCCCTTTGACAGATGAATGGATAAAGAAGATGTGGTTCATGTATACAATGGAATATTACTCAGCCATCAGAAAGGATGAGTACTTACTGTTTACATTGACGTGGATGGAACTGGTGGGTATTATGCCGAGGGAAATAAGTCAATCAGAGAAAGACAATTATCATATGGCTTCACTCATATATGGAACATAAGAGATGGTGCAGAGGATCATGGGAGAAGGGAGGGTAAGGTTGGATGGGAAGAAACCAGAGAGGGAGACAAACCGTGAGAGACTCTTAACTCTAAGAAACAAACTGAGGTTTGCTGGAGGGGAGGTGGGTGAGTGTATAGGATAACTGGGTGATGGGCATTGAGGGCATGTGATGTGATGAGCACTGGGTGTTATATGCAACTGATGCATTACTGAACACTACATCTGAAACTAATGATGTGCTATGTGCTGGCTAACTGAATTTAAAAAAAACCCGCCATACGCTGCCAATTTTCAAACACTATGACTTTGTAAAATTTTATAGCCCTTTTTTTTTTAAAGATTTTATTTATTTATTTGACAGAGAGAGACAGCGAGAGAGGGAACACAAGCAGGGGGAGTGGGAGAGGAAGAAGCAGGTTCCCAGCAGAGGAGCCTGATGTGGGGCTCAATCCCATAACGCCGGGATCACGCCCTGAGCCGAAGGCAGACACCTAACGACTGCGCTACCCAGGCGCCCCATATAGCCCTTTTGGAAAAGAGCTTGGAAATGAGCCAAGAAACCATTCAAATATTTATACTCTTCATCTTAGTTATCTTACTTCAAGGAATCTATTTGCAGAAAATAATTTAAAATGTGTTAAAATATGTCCCTCTGTCCTTCCTTCCCTTTGTCTTCCTCCTCCTCTTCCTCCACCCCCTTCTCTCTATCAATTTATTTGTGAAAGAAACTGAGCCTTTTTTCCTTTAAATTTTTCCACACAATTGGTTTTACTGACTGATCCCTGTGATACAGTTTGACATGTGACTCCGTCTTTTGTGCTTCCTGTAAACTGGAGGTTAGGTCTAAAGATGTGAGCATATACACATGTCATCGTGAATTCATGAGTGTTAACAGATGGGATGTTTTCCCACCCACTGCTTATCCTGAGCAAATGGTCACCATTTTGGTCAGCAGAAGCCTTGTCCTCCTCTTTGTCTTCCCCATCTTCTTTACTCTCAGGACTGTAAGATGTTCCAGGATCAATTTGTAGCTTTTTTTTTTTAATGTTTTTTTACTGTATTATGTTAGTCACCATACAGTACATCCCTGGTTTTTGATGTAAAGTTTGGTGATTCATTAGTTGCGTATAACACCCCGTGCACCATGCAATACGTGCCCTCCCCACCACCTATCACCGATTTGGATACCTTTGATCCCTTTTTGTTGTCTGATTGCTGTTGCAAGGACTTCTAGTACTATGTTGAATAATAGTGGATACCTTTGATCCCTTTTTGTTGTCTGATTGCTGTTGCAAGGACTTCTAGTACTATGTTGAATAATAGTGGCGAGAGTGGGCATCCTTGTCGTGTTCCTGATCTTAAGGGAAAGGCTTCCAGCTTTTCCCCATTGAGAATGATATTTGCTGTAGGCTTTTCATAGATGGTTTTTATGAGATTGAGGAATGTACCCTCTATCCCTACACTCTGAAGGGTTTTAATCAGGAAACTGGATAAAATCTATGACACTGATAGATTTGTGAATGTTGAACCACCCTTGCATCCCAGGGATGAATCCCACTTGGTTTGTAGCTTTTTTGTTCAGACCTGGAATCAGCCAGTTTTCTAAGGAATCTTGGTGTCTTTTAGTAGGATGCATTTAGATGCCACCACTTGACCATAATGGTCTGTAATAATTTTATTTTATTTTTTTTATTTTTTTTTAAAGATTTTATTTATTTATTCAACAGAGATAGAGACAGCCAGTGAGAGAGGGAACACAAGCAGGGGGAGTGGGAGAGGAAGAAGCAGGCTCATAGCAGAAGAGCCTGATGTGGGGCTTGATCCCAGAACGCCGGGATCACGCCCTGAGCCGAAGGCAGACGCTTAACCGCTGTGCCACCCAGGCGCCCCATGTAATAATTTTAAACACTAATTAAAAAAATAAGAAGAGGGGCGCCTGGGTGGCTCAGTTGGTTAAATGTCCCACTCTTGATCTCAGCTCAGTCTTGATCTCAGGGTAATGAGTTCAAGCCCTGCACTGGGCTCCGTGTTGGGTGTGGAGCCTACTTAAGAAGGGGGGGGAGGAGGCGAAGGGGGAGGAGAAGGAGGAAGAAAATTGTCAGTTGGTTAAATGTCCCACTCTTGATCTCAGCTCAGTCTTGATCTCAGGGTCATGAGTTCAAGCCCTGCACTGGGCTCCGTGTTGGGTGTGGAGCCTACTTAAGAAGGGGGCGGGGAGGAGGCGAAGGGGGAGGAGAAGGAGGAAGAAAATTGTTTTATTACATCTGAAAATTGATAGCATCTTGAAGGTATTTCAGAAGGACATGAGAAAAATAACGAATCTGAAAATATAGTACGTATGTTAATAGAGTATCAGATGTTTCTTCAAAGGACTTTCCAGATTTACATGCCTTTGGCTTATGTGCTTTGATACCTTTTGGTCTTGGCAATTTACAGGTGGAGTGTCATCCGTACCTCAACCAGAGCAAACTCCTGGAGTTCTGCAAGTCCAAGGACATCGTTCTTGTTGCCTACAGTGCCCTGGGATCCCAAAAGAACCCAGCCTGGTAATGAGACTATCAAAGTGAACCTATGTCAGCAACTCTATGACGACAAAACATTTTTATTAACGTTTCAATATGGAAAGATTCAAACATAAGGAAGTAAGCACGATCATGTGGAGAGTTCCCATGTCCCATCAGCGAGCTTCAAAAATCACCCCCATTCTTCCAATCTTGCTTCATCCATGCATCCAGCTACTCCAAATTCCACTCCAAATGTTATTTATTAATTTTATGGTAAAATTTGCACAGCTTGTTATGTATAACTCTTAGCTGTATAATTTTGACAAATGGATGTACAGCGTAACCCACCCCCTGCCATGATACAGAACCTTGGCATCTCCTAAGACAGTTCTTTTGTGTTTCCTCCCAGACAGTTCTTCCTCACCATCATTCCTTTATTTTAAAGTTTTTATTTTAATTCCACTTAGTTAACACACAGTGTTATATTAGTTTCGTGTGTACAATACAGTGAGTCATCACTTCCATGCAACACTTGGCGCCCATCGCAGCAAGTGTCCTCCTGCGTCCCCATCACCTGTTTCCCACAACCCCTTCCCCCTCCCCTCTGGTGACCATCAGTTTGTTCTCTGCAGTGAAGGGTCTGTTTCTTGATTTATCTCTTTCTCTCTCTCTCTTTTTTTCCCTTTACTTGTTTTGTTTCTTAAATTCTACATGAGTGAAATCATCAGGTATTTGTCTTTCTCTGACGGACTTATTTCATTTAGGATAATAGTCTCTAGCTCCACTCAGGTCATTGCAAATGGCAAGCTTTCATTCTTTGTGATGGCGGAGTAATATTCTGTTGTATATACATCACATCTTCTTTATCCATTCATCTGTCGTTGGACAGTTGGGCTGCTTCTGTATCTTGGCCACTGTAGATAACGCTGCTATAAGCATAGGCGTGCATGTATCCCTTTGAATTCGTGTTCTCGTACTCTTGGGTAAATAACCCAGAAGTACAATTGCTGAATTGTAAGCTGGTTTTATTTTTAACTTTTTGAGGAACTTCCATACCATTTTCTTCCTTACTATTTTTTTTTCTGATTTCCTTTTTCAACCTGGATTAATGTGGTATGTTTCAGGACTTCATAAATAAAAGAAGTCATAGAGGACACACTCTTTGTGTCCAGCTTCTTCGGCTGGCCATAGTATCTGTGAAATGTGTCTGTGTTGTTGCAAGAGTCTGGTTCATTCTTGTTTGCTGCTGTGTAATAGTTCATTATATGGACACACATATACCATAAATTGTTTCTCCATTCACCTCTTGAAGGAAACATTAGTTGTTTCCAGTTTGGTGCAATTGTGAATGAAACCCTATGAGTATTCATGAAACTCTCTTAATCATACCATATAGTACCTACTTCTCTCAGTTGTCTGGAGAATCTGGGGGAAAGTGACAGCACACTGTAGATGTTCAGTCCTACACCCTTCTAATCTGTGTTTTGTGTTTTGTGTTTTTTGTTCTCAGGGTGGAAAGGGGTAGCCCATCTCTCTTGGAAGAGCCAGTCTTGAACGCCATTGCCAAGAAACACAATAGAAGCCCAGGCCAGGTGGCCCTGCGCTTCCAGCTGCAGCGAGGGGTGGTGGTCCTGGTGAAGAGCTTCAACCAGAAGAGAATCAAAGAGAACTTCGAGGTATAGGCCCGGCGGCATTTTTCCAAAGTGAGGAATGGGTGCTGTGTTGGGGACTCTCTCTCTTGCTTTTCAGCAAGCGCCCATGTTCATGCGTTCCCAGGCATCTCTCCCTGTGCGCTGTGAGGCAGCTGGGCAGGAGAGAAAGCATGAGCCCGAGTTCTAGGCTCTATGGTCTCTAGTTCTGGCTTTGCTGCTTCCTAGTTACGTAACCTGAGCACATTTTACGTCTGTTCTCCTTATAGGAGGAGAAAACCTTGTTTCCTCTCTTTTACCTTCTCCATCTGATGAACTCCGGTGTGTATGTCAATATCAGACCCAAATAGGATCAGCAGCTCCGTTAAACCATTGGCACGGCATGACCGCCACAGCACTTGGCATGGCCGTGTGGGTTTTCCTTTAGTAAACTCAAATTGCTTGTTTATAGGTCGGTGTGCTCTCCAAGCTATGAGACCCTAAATGTCGTGGTGCTCTCTGGATCATCTTGTAACACCTTTTCCTCAGCAGAGCTCCCAGCAGGTAGGAAGCTAGGTGTAAGTTTAGGGACCGACCAAACTAACAAATGAATGGCGTTGCCCTAAACTCTCTCTCATGTATCTCCTGGTGCCTTAGAACAGTCAGTAGTCTTCAACTTACTTTGTTGTGAACTCCTGCAAATTGTGAAATCCGTGGGAACCCTAGCCCATCCTAATGACAACGAAAACTGAATCCTGAGTTCGGTATTTGCGAAAGATGATATTGTGGAGCGTGTGACTTATAAAGTATTTGCTCCAAAACTTTGAAGCCATAGATTTAGTTCATTCAATGTACGGAAATATCCAATAGGCAAATCTAATCTCATTGTTAAACCAATCAGAAAAGAGTTCCCATTTTATTTTTCAATTCAACTCAATATGTTAATACATATCCCCATGACAACATATCCCTTCTGGAGTATACTTGTAAGACAGAAAGACCTGGGATTGTGAGTTGTGAGTCTTTCTTTTGTGACGTGGAGCAGCAGAGAAGGGATGGGGAAGAACGGGGTGGGGGGTGAACTCATGCCAGTGCCCCTGGAAGCTGATGGTGGGGATGTCCCCCCACCCCCGCAGTGCGCCTTTGCCCCACCCCGCTGCCCAGCTGGAAAGAACTCAAGCGCCCAGGTAGAAGCCAGCTGCATTGGGGGAGAGGTCAATCTGGTTCTTTCCTTCCTTTCAGGTTTTTGACTTTGAATTGACTCCAGAAGATATGAAAGCAATTGAAGGCCTCAACAGGAATTTCCGATATTTCAAACTACCATTGTAAGTGACTTGTATGTTGTATTTCACGGGTCGTTGGTTGTTTTCTGCGGTGTGGAGGTCAGCAGAGGGACGACGCTGCCCTAAATCAGGAACGAAGTCCTGATTGCCACGTAGGAGTCAAACAGGAGCTTCCCCGTAGACCGAAGCCTGGAGGCTTACTGCGGAGCTCAGGCTCTGACCCAGTGGTAGTGTGAACGGGGGCCCCAGAACAGACCAGGAGTAAAACCTCTAACATTCACATCATTGGGAATTCAGTACTTTCGTGCCCCAGTCCTGTGCCTGGTGTACCACTCTCGGGGCAGACTGACCCGTTAGACACAGAAGGCCCAGTGCCCATGGTCCACTGTACTTCTGGGGGCCTGTGAAATTGCTTCATCTTTAATTCTTTTCAAAATCAGGAGAAAAAAGGATTCCATTAATAATGACTACGTAATAATGAATCCAGCCTGGATTCTGTTTATTTTTATCCTAACACAATTGTAAAGTGTCATGTTAATATTTTTATGGAGGAGTGTGGCCCACAAAGGCAAATGTGCATTTTTTCCTTGGCAGGTGTTCTTTTCCCTATTTCTTTCAGATCCATTTGTTTCAAATGCATCTTTTTGTTGGCCTTTTCTCAGCTGTGTAATGTCACTGAACTGAATTATAAATGGGTCATGAAATTAATTTACCCTCAAGTTGGTGACTCATGTGTCCCCACTGGTATACAGATAAGATCCTTTGGATTTCTCTGGTTTCTCGAGTCAAGACGGACTCCCAAATCGCCTTTGTCCATCAGGAGGCGATCCCCTGGGAGCCCCTGCCTCCTTTGACTTTGATTTATTCACTTTCCAATTTTTCAATTAGACTGCGGGAAGGTCTCCGGATCAAGGAGAAGGAAGGCTAGTCAGACAAGGGTTTGCAAGGGAGGTTAGAGACAAGAGGAATAAGATTTTAGTTACAGAAGAAGAATTTAGTTTAGAAAGAAAGATCATCAGTAATCCTGATTATTGAACAACAAGTATTCTCTTAAATGATAACTTAAGAAGACAGTAATCACATTTTGTAGGAATGGTTATTTAGGTGTACGTATTATCTCCTCAACAAACTGGCAGTTCCTTCATAGAGGGACCCTGTGTTGTCAAGGGAGCTCCTTACATATTTG
Organism: Ailuropoda melanoleuca; assembly: GCF_002007445.2. Taxonomy (NCBI): domain Eukaryota; kingdom Metazoa; phylum Chordata; class Mammalia; order Carnivora; family Ursidae; genus Ailuropoda; species Ailuropoda melanoleuca. The sequence continues at coordinate 4,420,635 of NC_048232.1, read as the reverse complement.
CTGAATTCATGCATAAAAAAAAAAAGCAGGAAAATCCTCGCTGTGACTGTTCTGACCATCTCAGGGCTGGTGCCCCCGGGGATGTAGTGACCAGAGTATTCGAGTCCCAGTACTTACCCCTCCTGTAAACTGCCACCTAGATCAGGCTCTGTGTCCCTTGGGTGTTTGTACTACACATGCGGGGGAACTGGGCGCTCAGGTGGGCTCTGCTCGGGGCTCCGGAACTTCAGTGCTCGAGCTTTTGGGAGGACAAGGGCAGATGTGGCTGCGGACTTGGAGGTTTTCGCCCAGCCTACCTAAGTACCCAAAGAACCCTCTGGGACCCTGGGAGGCAAAGTTGACGAGTTCACGTCCCTCCTTCTCTTTCAGTGCTGTCGGTCATCCTCATTACCCATTTTCTGAAGAATACTGACCGTGAGCTATCACCATTCGCTCTACCAGAATTTCTCCCTTTCAGGGCTCGGAAAGGCTTCTGTGTGTGGTGGAGACGATTAAAAGCAGTGTCTGTGGCTTCAGGCTGCCTGCCTTTCTTTCTTTTCTTTCTTTCTTTTTTTTAAAGAAACAATAAAGACTTCAAAATAAGCATGTTTTTTCCTGATTATTATAATGATTACAAAAAATTTGGGAAATAAAGACAAAGGATGGAGTTAATTTGCTCGTCCTGCCTGAGCCTGCCCCAGCAAGCCAGCTCATTCCGGATCCATGCTCACTCTGATCTGACCACCAGAGTCCCAGGAAAAGCAGCGAGAAAGGTGTGCAGAGGGAAGAGCTCCTGCCACACCTCCAGTTTTGGCTCCGGCGCGTAAGGAGCTGGGGAGTGGTGCCTTGCGTCTGTACAGTAATAGAAAAGCTGAACCAGTGGAGAACGAGCCACTGTTTTTCGAGCCCTCCGAGGACTGGGGTCACAGGGCAGGCTGCCTCCCTAAAAAATTGGAGAGGCAGACAGCCAGATGCAGAAAATCGTGGCTTACCGGGAGCACAAGGGCTGCGAGGGGCCCTGGGGGCAGGAGGGCATCAGACAGCCACTGCAGACCTGCTGGAGCCTCAGTGTGGACCAGTTTGAGAGCTAAGGACACTGGGGGCTCATCTGTCCAGCGGTCCCCACACTTTAGTGACTTTCACCTCCAGAAGCCCTACCGGGTTTTCCCAATGGACACTGGAGAAAAATCCCCTCATGCTTCTAGCAGGGGGAGAGGAAAGTAGCCAGCTTGAAAAACGGTCAGAACGTTCTGTTTCTGTTCAGGCCCACACCACAGTAGAAACTGCTACACTACGTCTAACCACCTGGGGTTTAACTCGAGCCTAATTGATCTGATGGAAGGGAGTATAGCCAATACCAGCCCAAGAACCCACCGTCGAGCTGAGCTGGCCCTAGGCCCCCCCCCCCCCGGTCCCATGGTTGGCGTGATGGTCTTGGCCCACATATATCTGGACGAGAAAGTGGAGAAGACATGGTTAGCATTCTGGGTAAAGGTTCTGGATTTCCTGCTCTCCAGAGGCATGGAAGGAAGACAGATGGAAATTAAGGTGACAGCCACACCGAATACCTTTCACTGCGCAGAAGCCTCTCTCACTCGTAGGGTGTGCGTGTCATAACACTAATAACGGTTTCCGAAGAATAACAACTAGCCATTTCTTTCCACTCAATGGCAAAGGGGCCAGAAGTCCCAAGTCCTACACGCGGAAAAGACTGAGCTTGGGGAAGGGAACAGGTGATTAAAGTTCTTATTTTTCTATTTCTTTTTTCATCTCTGGCTCAGTTTAAAATTTTTTTCTATTTTGGGGGCCCCTGGGTAGCGCAGTCCTTAAGCGTCTGCCTTTGGCTCATGGCGTGATCCCCGCGTTCTGGGATCGAGCCCCACATCGGGCTCCTCTGCTGGGCGCCTGCTTCTTCCTCTCCCACTCCCCTGCTGTGTTCCCTCTCTCGCTGGCTGTCTCTCTGTCCCATAAATAAATAAAATCTTAAAAAAAAATTTTTTTCTATTTTGAAGCGTATTTTATAATGTACACGATGGATTAGTAAAAAGCGCATTTATATAATACATACAAAATAGACATGTATTTGGCTGCAAGTTCAAAAACTGTTAGTAATAGTAGAGGTTTCATCAAAAAAGACCCCACTGTTAAGAGGTCACGTTGCCCTCGTGTGCACAAGACAGGAAAGCAATGGCGTCCTTTTTCACCAAGGCTGTCCACAGCACGAGAGAGAGGCCCCCCTGGCAGCCCTCCAAACCGGTGGTCGTCTCCCTGTGGACCAGGCGGGACAGGGCCATTACCAGAGGGGGCAGGCGTCCCACCTGCGGGGAGCCGGGGCAGGTGCCACACCTGCGGGCCCCTGCGCTTCCCGACCAGGTGGTGCGCGGGGCAAGCCTCGCCGGACCCCCTGGGCCGCCGGGGTAAGCAAACAGGGCCCGGCTGCCTGGCCCCCGTTGGGTCCCCTGCTTCGCCTTCCCGGCCAGCGCCCGGGATGTCGGTCCAGGCTCGGGAACGAACCCCTGCAAGCATCCCCTGAACTGGCCCGTGCACGCTTGCGGGTCCAACGAGAGGAGGCCGCCGGGGCGCCAGCATCCCGGGCCCAGGCCGTCCGTTTCCAGCCTCAAGCCGGCTCCCAGGTTCCCCACCGCCACCCCCGGACGACCCCCAGGTAAAGCCTCCAATCGACAGGCGGGGCAGCGGCGCCCTCTGCCGCCAGAGCCGCGAATGCGCCGGCGCCAGGCTCGGACCCGCTTGGAAATCCCGCTCGGAGGGACGCCTGCGATGCAGGCGAGACCTGGGGTCCCAGCTGGGGTCTCTGCTGCGATGTTGGCCTAGCCGTCGACAGTCCGCGCCCTCGTGCTTTCCGGAGCGTTCTGGGATATGCACAGTGCGGCAGAACCTGTGGGCTGCCCGCGCTGGGACCAGCTGAAGCAGGCGCAGTGCTCAGCGTGGGCACGCGTCCTCGACCCCAGCTGTGCGGGGCCAAGTGTTTCTCATCTTCGCGGTATTTGCCGTGCTGTTGCTATTCCTAGTGGTCCTAGTAAAAACCCACTTACAAATGTGTAGCCCTTTTTTCTGTAGAATATAAAGCGATGGAACGTACGGTACTGTGCGGTCCCTCAAGGCTGTGAATTGGCATTTGTCAGCGCCCCAGTTTAACATGTAGGGGTGAGAAGAACACCCTCCGCCCCCTCCAGCGAGCAGGGCCTTTGCAAGGCTGGAATTCTGGTAGGAAGGATTCAGTGTAAGATGTGGAGATCAAGGGGCGCCTGGGTGGCACAGCGGTTAAGCGTCTGCCTTCAGCTCAGGGCGTGGTCCCGGCGTTATGGGATCGAGCCACGTCAGGCTCTTCTGCTATGAGCCTGCTTCTTCTTCTCCCACTCCCCCCGCTTGTGTTCCCTCTCTCGCTGGCTGTCTCTATCTCTATCGAATAAATAAATAAAATCTTTAAAAAAAAAAAAAAAGATGTGGAGATCAATTACACTAGGCAGAAAGCTCAGATCAGTTAAAATTGTCAAAATATTAAGCGAGCAGTTGCATGAACTGTGCGTCCAGTGTATACATTCATGCGTTTAAAAAAACCAAGTTACAAATGACATATGCTGTGGCAGGTTTGTGAGGACTTTATGCCCATTTATTAGATGTGTATACGGGTTACATATATTTTTTTTAAGATTTGAGAGAGAGAGAGAGAGAGAGCATGTGTGCAGGGGGAGGGGCAGGGGGAGAGAGAAGCAGACTCCTCACTGTGCACAGAGCCCCCACTCGGGGCTTGATCTCAGGACCCTGAGGTCATGACCTGAGCCGAAGCCAAGAGTCCCAGGCTCCACCAACCAAGCCACGTAGGCACCGCCGTGTTACATATTTTATGTAATTTATCTACATATGTCGAGGACACGGGCAAAGATTAGAAGGATCCACTAGAAAGAGGATTCTTCTTAGATACTGCTATTTTAGGCCATTTTTACTTTCTATAATTGAGCTTTTCTCTGTTTTCTTTGCATTCTGAATCCGGCAGAATTACTTTGTTAAATAGAAAAATTCTGTAAATACTAAGAAAAAGCCCTATTAGCTAATTGCGTAGAACTTTTCTCACCCTTAACAGAAAGAGGGAAACATCTGATAATTAATTCGTGAAAATGAGCCTTTTTAATCTAACATAATAATTTATATAAACAGCTTAAAAAAAAAGGCCCTAAGCTTGGTGCTGAAGTGCCATCTGGTGAGATGAGTCACATGCTGCCCAGCATGAGCCTGTGTGGCCACGCGCCCTCACGACCTTCCCGACACAGTGGGTGGAAGGCTGGACCCTGAGTGCAGGAGGGGGAGGGCCCGCATGTCCTCTCTGAGCTGGGGTTTCCACAGGTACATTTAAATAGAGAAAAACCCTCTGTGTTGAACTGAGACATCTCCCACTTTCAGCCAGGTGTTCTCTGGATGTGTGACAGCAAGGATTTTGGGGGGATTGTCAGGGACAGAGGAGCACAGATGACGCAGGGGGGCCCAGAGTCGGTGAGGGGGCCGAGTGACAGATGTAGAGACTCGTTATGCGATGGACTCAGCTCTTGTATTTAAGTATTTCCATAATACCGTCTTTTTTTCGAGAGCACAGGCCCATAGCTTGTCTTGTAAAAATCCCATCACACTGTGCTCCAAGGATCCTGAGGGTTGAGGGTTCTCCATGGAGAGTGGTCACTGCTCCCATGGGGTTTGTCTCCATCACTGGGACTGGCTGAACCGTCTGAATTGCTCACGGAGCTCAGCTTCTGTTCCAGGCGGAAATCCACCCAGATCAAACCCCGTCCCTCCCCTCCCTGGCTGCCCTGTGCAGAGGTGGGCCGGTTCAGACCGGGGGGATCTGCTGGGGCAGCAGGAGGAAGGGGGAAGCCATGCTCAGTAATCTATGTTGAAAGGATAGTCCTTGTGGTTCTCAGCTCTGAAAAACAGGAGAACAAATAAAAAATAGAAATGTATATTCTTTTTGAAAGAAACATTCTAAAAGCTACAGTCGCGTCCTTCCAAGCTCCCGGATGTATTAAGTTAGTGTCTGGGTTCACTCAGTGGCCCACCCTCAAACAGGAAGGACTTATGAGAAGGCTTAATTCACCTAAAATGTATATGATCAGCACCTATTTGGAAACCAATCCTCTATTGTGAAAAGTAAAGGAGACGTATTTACATGGGTAACCGGCACATTCGTAAGTTTCTGTCCAGGCCGAGGATGTCATTCATGTCCTGTTCCGACAATTCAAAGTCAAACACCTGCAGCCAAAACACATGCACAGCAAATTCAGATCAGGGAGCACTTCACTGAGCGCACGTTACCTGCAGGCGCTGTGCCAGGCCTGTGGGGGACACACCGCGTGTGACGCCTGCAACTTCCCCAGAGCATCAGCCTTCGCACACGCAGTGGCCCGTGAGCTGCTGTCGCCGGACACGGGATGCCGGGCTGGGGGGGAGCCCCCAGAAATACGGGGTGGGTACTACATTCAGCCCACGGGTGTAAGGGACATCCCGGACTAGTTAAGAAGTGCAGCAAAGAATTCTTTTCCCACTGCTCGAAAAACCCAAAAACTGAAAAACCAAGCCCAAAACCATTTGTGCCCCACACCGTACCAGCTAGGAGGACGCTTGGGCCCCGGGACCATTCAGTCTAGCGGTATCTGTAACACAGTGCGATTTCTGCGTCTGTTCCTTCTAACGCAGAATTCCAAGCTGCCACCCCGCCCACCCTTTTGCTCTTAACACACTTGCAGAGTAGGACTCCCCCTAAAATGAGAGCTTTTGTCCCAGGAGAACGACCCCCAGTTGCCGCTGAGGAGCTGGGAGAGAAGGTGCAGTGGCCAGGGGCTCGGCCTCTCCCTACAGGATCTCCTGCACCCCAGTCCAGCAGAAACCAGGGACTCGGTGTCCATGGCAGTTCTGACCGAAGGACCGGCTGCGGCCCAGGGGGGCGGCCGGGGTCAGTTCTGGAGGGCTCAGGAGAGCCCAGGGGCAGCGGTCCACAGCGCTGGGGAGCACGTGCGTGGCTGGGCCGACGCCCTGGCTGTTCATCACCTCTCTGTTCCCCGTTTCAGCCGGTCTGCCAGCTCCTAGGCTGGGTACGGTCACCCCCTCGGGTTCCTCGTACTGTGGCCACGGCTTCATCCCGTCCCTCTGCTGTGTCAAAGCCACAGGACTCCTAGCTCACTAACATACGATTCCAAACCCTGGGAGTAAAAGAAGAAAAGCACTTTCCTGGATATTCTCAAGAATCCGCTTTGGGGTGACGGATTTGGGGATCACTATCACATTCCTCTGGATCTGAAATCGGAGCAAAATCTACAGAAGAAATAGTCTAATATCAGACAGAGGGAAATCCTGTGGAGTCAGCCGTTTCCCGCACAGATTACACTGTGCAGTGAAGTCCGAGGGTCAGGGGCCGCAGAGCTTTTATTACAAGCTCTCCTGTTCCAAAGTCCTTCAGGAACCAAACCAGCGTATTCTGGACGTTCTTCCAACGTGTGTGCAATGACCGCCACTGGCCCATGGGGAGTTCCGTGAGTTAAAGGATTCGCTGAAGCGCCCAACCCCTAGACGTTGGTCATCAGAGCACGGAAGACAGTGGTAAAGCCCTTTCCTGTCCCATTCGGCTGGTGGGCCGACGGAGAGGGCCCCAGAGCTCCACATCGGAGTCCCAAGCAGGGGGGCTCGCAGCCTGAGTGGGGGAGCACGGCCCTGGGCGCTAGTGAGCCGAGGGAGCTCCGGGCAGGGGTCCCCCGGGCCAGCCTGTGGGAACCCTTCCTCCGCCCACTCCCGGGCTCCCAGGGGATGCGGGCATGCCCCCCCCCCCAGCCCCGGCAGCCCCCTCCTACCTGGGCTGGAGACTTGCTGTACTTCCGGGCCACCCTCTGAATCACCGGGTTATCCAGCAGGCCTACCCCCTCACTAGAGAGAGCAGGATCGGGCAGGGGGTTAGGGCGCCACACATGGGTGCTTCTCGCTTCAAACAACACAGCCCTTGTCCAGAATGCAAAACCTAGATTTGCTTTGTCTGATCACAATACTTGCTCACTGCAGGGAAGCTGAGTAGTACAGAAGAGCTCGTCACCCAAATCCCACCGTCCAGCGACAACCACTGCTAACACTCCCTAGAGACAGCCGCACGCGCCGCTTTCATGCACATTTGCCGTTTTCTCCAGAACAAGGTGGTACCGTTGAGGGTCTCAGGCAGCGTGTGCCCCTCTGACACTTACTGCAAGGCCTGGGGTCGTGCCCAGACCACCCAGAGACCGGGAATGTGTGCAATCTCTGGGGCAGAGAATGGCGCCCTCCCTCCGTGTGGGGCCTGCGGCACAGGCCCTAACCCCTCCGGAGAGAACTTCCTGCAGGGTACATTCTTTAGGCAGCTCCTAGGTTCCCAGCACTGCTCTACAAACAGTGCTCAGAGTGTCCTGAAGGAACTGAACGGCTGATTCCATTTGCCAGGGGCCCAGCACTCAGCTGGTTCCCCTCCCCTGGGCGGCTCCCACCACCCACTGTGGCCCCGAGACCCCGAGCTCAGCTGCACAACATGACCCAGCCTTCCAGCAACTGCCTCGCTGCTACCAAGATCAAAGACCTGTGCCTGCTTCCCATGGGACACACACAGGTAATCAGGTCAAATACTTCTAGTCCTCCCGGGGCCCCTGATCTGTCCCAGGCACTGAGGCAGGGGCTGGCGGAGAGTCACAAATCACATGCTTTCCCTGCACTCAAGCCGCTCTGACAAGTGGGGAAAGGAACTTATGACAAGACAGTGTGACGAGGGCTAGGGACAAAACCTGAATATGGGAAGTCCGGAGGGCTTCCTGGAGGAGGTGATGCAGAATTAAACCATATATTTGAAATTAGAGTTTGCCAGATTTAAAAAAAAGAAGAAGGATAACAGCCAGCTCTCTAGGTAAAGAGAACAGTCTGTGCAGAGGCACAGAGACTTGAAAGAATGCACTCTGTTCCGGGAGACCCGCGTAGTTTCAAGTGGTTGGTGCGCACACTTTCTGCAGGAACAGATGAGACCAGAAATAGGCAGAGGCCAGACCAGTTGGCACTCATAGGCCATGCCAAGAACTGAAGAGTTTTTTTTTTTTTTTTAAAGATTTTATTTATTTACTTGACAGAGATAGAGACAGCCAGCGAGAGAGGGAACACAAGCAGGGGGAGTGGGAGAGGAAGAAGCAGGCTCATAGCACAGGAGCCTGATGTGGGGCTCGATCCCATAACGCCGGGATCACGCCCTGAGCCGAAGGCAGATGCTTAACCGCTGTGCCACCCAGGCGCCCCAAGAACTGAAGAGTTTTTAAGCAGGAAAGTGACTGGATCAAATTGAGATGCTCCCTTCGGCGTGTGCCCTTTATAAACGTACGTGACACTTGAGCGAACATCTAGGTAAAATAAAGTGCGTGTGCCCGATCCTGCTCTCTCTAGTGAGGGGGTAGGCCTGCTGGATGACCCGGGTCATCCAGCACACGTTCTCGCGAGAACCACTTAACTAAGGCAGGGATGGCGAGAACAGAGATCAGGAGACAGATCCCAGGTTCTGCGGCAGAATGATCAGTGGATGTCGCTGATGGATTGGAAAGGCCGGATTTCCAGGTGTCTGGTCCGGGGCGTGCGAGTGGGGGCTCCATAGCTTAGCTAATGGAGGGAGCACAGCTCAGAGTTCAGGGTCTGGGGAAAGAGGACGGGTAGAGTCTCTGTTCTGTGGGGACGGGGATGTCTGTGAACCAGCCCGACAGGGCGGTCTAGCAGAGGACCCTATGCTAGTCCAGCGCTCTGGAAGAGGCTGCTCCCGGCTGCTTCTGTCCCTTAAAGTGACTCTCCTCTGGCTCCCAGCACCAGCTCCCTCCCGCAGCCCACAGGGTGCAGGGCGCTGTGAGTTCCCCCTGCAGCAGGTGCCTGTAGTCCCTGCACCTCCTGTCCACACCGTCCTTCCGGAGATCCCCTATTAAACTACCCAAATTCACGCAGAGGGTGCGTCCCTTTCCTGCCAGAGCCACGACTCACCCCCACCGACGCAGCCCTACCTGGAACCACCGAGGGGCCGGTACGCAGTCACGGACACATCTCTGGACTGGCAAAAACGGATCAGATCCTTCTGGGTAAGATACGGGTGGCACTCAATCTACAAAGAGAATCCCAGCTTACCAAAAATTCAGAGCAACAGTACACTGGGAAACAGGGCACACATTAGTGTCTCGGCTCTGTCACTGAGGAGCTATGTGACCCATCCCCAGGCTCAAGTGTCACGCCTGTGAAGCGACATGCCCCTGAGAATGGGCAGGAGGGGCACCTGCGTTCCCCGGACGCTCAAACAGTGCCTGCTTGGCAAGGACCCTGCTCTGGTCCTTGACTTTCCGCTCCAGCCCGGGTCACTGACATCCTCGACGCTGCACTTAGGGGCCATCGTCTGTCTCCCGCCATTTGATGTAGGCTCCACGAAGGCACGGGTTTGGCCTGCCTTTGTTGAGTTCCCAGACATCTAGAATATGCTAGCCATACAGCACGCGCTGCGTCAATACTTGTGAGATGCGGGAACAAGGTTGGGGAGTCACGTGGCAAACACATGCTCCAGGGGACGTTAATGGACATTTGAAGAAACCGGAGAGCAGGATTCCCGTCTCCACATACGATTCCAGGGCATCGGTGGGCTGAAAACAAACACTTGCTTGGGGTGAACTGAGAGCTACAACAGGGCCTCGTGGGCTCCAGGACTGCGCTCAGGAGCACGGCAAACACAGCCACGGGGCTCTGAAAACCCTTCCGAGGGCACGTTCTCGGGGGCTCAGAACCCTAACTGGGAAACACACCCCCAGCCCCTCTGCACTCCACAGACGCGGCAACAACCCTCCCCCGGATTTGAAGAGCAGCCTCCAACCCTGATGGGACAGGAGCTGTGACACGAACAGATTCTAGGCATGTGAGGTTGTAAAGCAGGGAAACTAAGCCGTGCCTCATGTGGGGACGGCAGCTGGAAGAGCTTCCAGAAGGCAGAGGCTGTTCTGTTCCTGCCCTGGGTGGTGACCTGCAGAGACTCACCAAGTGACCCCTTTTCCCGTATCCATGTGAAACTTCGGCTGGGAAGTTTTTTTAATAAAAAATGGAACGTGATGCTCTATTCTTAATGTCCCCAAACTGGAAAATACCCAAGCGCCCATCAGCGCTAGAATGGGTAAGCTCCCTGCGCTCCACTGGTGTAAAGGAAGCCCACGCAGGGAACAGCACGAGGGACAATCACACGTGAACGTGGAAGCACCCAACAGGTACAAGGCTGAAAGCAGCCAGACACAAAAGAGCACATAGGGTGCCATGTTATCTGCATCAAGTTCCAAAGCTACTCTGCTGTTAGTCATGGGCACAGTGGCTGCCCTGTGGTCCTAGAAGAGAGCGTGGAGGGGCTCCCAGGTGCCGGTCACGCTGTTTCTAGACCTGGATGCAGGGCACGGCTGGGCTTCGTTCAGGAGAATCTAGCAGGTGCTACTGTCACGTGCGCCCTTTATAAATGTACGTGACACTTGAGCGAACGTCTAGGTAAAATAAAGTGCTAGAAAAATGCCCTTTCTTCACGAGCCAGCTCCCTGCATGGAAGTCCTGGGAGCGTCTGTGAACGTGGGGGTCTTTCAGCTGCCCACCCTGTGAGGCTGGAGAGAGGGGAGGGAGCCCCGGCGCTTTCCCAGGAAGCCCGCACCGCTGTGAGCACCACTCTTAGCAAGGTAGGAGAGCACACCGGGACCCTTCACTGCTTCTGCGCAGAGAAAACCCGGTTCAGCCCCCGCCCTGGCTCCCGAGGGCAGCACCTGTCCACACAAACCTCTGGGGCGGCCCTCCTGCCTCGGAGACAACTCCCTGCCTAACTGCTCCCTAAGTCGCGCAATTGCAGTCACAGGAGAAAAACCCACTGTGTGCCCCACCCCTTCTTCCGTTTCCGTTCAGCCACATGCGAGTGACAGCTGAAAAGCCAACTCCCTCTGTTAAAGCCTCACCTGGTTAGTCATTGGCTTGAATCTCAAGTTGGGTTTATTCAAAAGTCTCTCCAGCTGCTTGTGGTTGAAGTTTGACACCCCGATGGCTTTCACCAGCCCCGCGACCACCAGGTCCTCCATGGCCTAAAGAGAACAGAGCCGTTCTGCTCCACTGGTAATGCACGCCCCTGACTCGTCTGCACACTGCACAGGCTGCATCCACGATTCCTAAATGGACCACCCGACACCCCACAGGCATTCTGCCCCCCAGGCCTACTCCGCTTGCACCTCTCCCTCACTGGGGGACTGTGGACACATTTATATGACCACACTAAGCCTTAGTGTCCTCCCTTGCCAAGTGGGGACAAGCTCGTCCGTGCCACAGGATTGTTTTAAAGATTCCATCAAATCACGCGCACAGCATTAAGCTCAGGGCTGGAACCTGGTAAACATTCAGCGTGGAGCTGTTACTATCTTCTTACCCCAAAGACCTGTAGATACGGTGTTGGGCAAGGACGTCCACTGCTGTCCTCTCACCTCTCTTTCTACCTAGACCATATGCTTCCCGAGCACAGGGAGGGGCCGTCATTCTCCTGCTGGCCCTCAGCTTCAGCGGGAGCGTGCAGTGCATGTCGTCAGCGTGAGTCCGGGATGGGCACAGGTGGGTGACCAGTCAGTGCACAACAGCTACGGCCTGCCTGCAGCATTATCCAGAACCCCACTGTGTGCACAGACGGTCCAGAGTTTAACACACAGTTTTCCAGAGAGGCAGTGCCATGGGACAGAAAGGGCTGGGGCCCCTGGACCCTGGCTCTCTCAGCCCAGACCCCTCAGCTAATCTGTTTCGCTGATTCCCATTTAAGAGGAATGGGGTTATACGCAAGTAACGAATCATGGAAGATTACATCAAAAACTAGGGATGTCCTGTATGGTGACTAACATAACATAATAAAACATTATTATTAAAAAAATAAATAAATAAAAATAATAAGAGGAATGGGGCAAGGGGTGGCCTGGCTGGTGCTCCTCCCTGTCTGTGTGACCCCCTTGTTCTGCCTGGTACTCCAAGGCTGGCTCCCATGCGTCTCCCTGAACTCGTGATTTCACCTGCTTCCCAGGCCTCACCCCTGCCCTCCTCTACCCTACATCGGTGTGCAGTACTACACACGCCAATCAGCCCAGGGCGGCGGGAACCCCCCGACCTGCTTCCACACTGGCACCCCTCCCCCGACTCCCATGCTCGCTGCTTTGCTCCAGGCCTCTTCCTCCCCTCGTGTCTGGACTCCAGCAGCAGGCTGCAAGCCTGCACCCCACCCTCCAGCTGCTCCCAGCGCCCCCCAACCCTCACCGCGCTGCCGGGCATCGCTCCGACGAGCGGTTACAGACGGGCCATCGGCAGCTACGGGACAGCAGTGGTGGTTAGCACCCCGTCATGGAAAAATGACGTCGCGGAGAGGAGCCGGCCGGGACGGAGGCAGACGGCCGCTCAGGTGCCTGAGCTTCTGAGGCAGGTGTGCGCTCCCCGTTCACACCGCACACCTGTGTGCCTGCACACGGCCCGCGCACGGAGGCCCGCCAGCCCACGGCTCACCTCCCACGTGTCCAGGAAGTCCGTGTCACTGGGTATCACCATGCCGCTGCGGTCCAAGGACATGTCCTCGTCCCCGGGCTGTGAAGCAGAGGGGAGAGCTGACGGGGCCACGGGGGTCTCGAGCCCGGAGCTGACGGGGCCACGGGGGTCTCGAGCCCAGGCCTCTGCGGAGCTGACGGGGCCCACGGGGGTCTCGAGCCCAGGCCTCTGCGGAGCTGACGGGGCCCACGGGGGTCTCGAGCCCAGGCCTCTGCGGAGCTGACGGGGCCCACGGGGGTCTCGAGCCCAGGCCTCTGCGGAGCTGACGGGGCCCACGGGGGTCTCGAGCCCAGGCCTCTGCGGAGCTGACGGGGCCCACGGGGGTCTCGAGCCCAGGCCTCTGCGGAGCTGACGGGGCCCACGGGGGTCTCGAGCCCAGGCCTCTGCGGAGCTGACGGGGCCCACGGGGGTCTCGAGCCCAGGCCTCTGCGGAGCTGACGGGGCCCACGGGGGTCTCGAGCCCAGGCCTCTGCGGAGCTGACGGGGCCCACGGGGGTCTCGAGCCCAGGCCTCTGCGGAGCTGACGGGGCCCACGGGGGTCTCGAGCCCAGGCCTCTGCGGAGCTGACGGGGCCCACGGGGGTCTCGAGCCCAGGCCTCTGCGGAGCTGACGGGGCCCACGGGGGTCTCGAGCCCAGGCCTCTGCGGAGCTGACGGGGCCCACGGGGGTCTCGAGCCCAGGCCTCTGCGGAGCTGACGGGGCCCACGGGGGTCTCGAGCCCAGGCCTCTGCGGAGCTGACGGGGCCCACGGGGGTCTCGAGCCCAGGCCTCTGCGGAGCTGACGGGGCCCACGGGGGTCTCGAGCCCAGGCCTCTGCGGAGCTGACGGGGCCCACGGGGGTCTCGAGCCCAGGCCTCTGCGGAGCTGACGGGGCCCACGGGGGGTCTCGAGCCCAGGCCTCTGCGGAGCTGACGGGGCCCACGGGGGTCTCGAGCCCAGGCCTCTGCGGAGCTGACGGGGCCACGGGGGTCTCGAGCCCAGGCCTCTGCGGAGCTGACGGGGGCCCACGTGACCCTGTGGCTGGCCCACGCTCCCTGCACCACCCGACGGGTGTGACCAGAAAGCAAGGTGCCACGAGCACCTTTCGTACCTGGAACCCCATGGGCCAGTGTATGAGGTAAAGGTCCAAGTAATCCAGCTTCAAGGCCTTCAGACTCTTGGTGCACGCTGCTTTCACCAAGGACTTCTTATGGCTGGTGCACCAGAGCTGCCGGCGGGAGGGGTGGGGGGAAGCCACAGTTAACACGACCTCTGCCCCTTGGCCCCACAAACCCAGTGTCAGGAAGACACACAACATCCAAGAGCAGATGGCAATGATACTATCGTCAGATGGTCCCAGGACTTGCTCAGGGAGGGATCTCCAAAACTGGCCTCTGCTGCCTGAGTCCTACTCAAGGGAAGCTGGCGGCCCCGTGTGCCCTGGGATGGGGGTGGGGGGCATCTGGTTATCTGAATCCACTGGGACCGAAAGCAAACCAAAGCCAAACCAAACTGAACCAAAGCCAGAGCCCGTAAGCAGAAAGGGGAGGAGGAAAACTCAGAGGAAATTCTCCATTGTGCGTCCCACCTCCATCAGCTCTGCGTTGAAGGTCCTGGGGACGAAGGGCTCGCACTCGAGCAGTTCAGTTAGGCGGGCGAGCGAACACCCACCGGCCTGGACCGACTTGGGTAGTTCCCTCCCCGCCCACTCTTAAGTCAGAAACCCACGACTGGTTCTGCCTCTCGTTACTTCGGTCACAATGTTTGGTATTTAACTGTGATGGGAGCCAATCCGAAGGCTCGGACGCAGCAAAACACAGAAACAAGTACAAGAGAGAGGCATGAAAGATGTAGAAACACATGGTAAACACAGTGGATGGACCAGAATGAAGAAAAACAAAAAAATTAAAAATAGATTGTTAGCAACAGGACTCTCTAGATGGTGAGTATATAAAGTGATTTTTTTTTAAAATTATATTTCCATGACTTTTCCAAATGTCAAGAGTGACGAGCACACCTGCCCCGCTGGCTTTGATGCACTCAGGAGCAAATGTCCTGATTTCGGGGCTGGCCTCAGCAATCCCGGCACCCACCTCCCTTCCTGGAGTAGCAGGAGAGACTTCTGTTCCCCAGCCAGGTGCATGCCTAGGCCTCTCCCTTACCCGCCCTCTGCTCCCGCTTTAGAAGCACCGAAGCATTACAGACGTCATCGGAGGGTAAAACAGAAGAGCAAATCTACTACAGAAACAGCAGGAACTCTTGCAATTAGGGACACAGGACCTGGAAACTACTCAGATGACCAAACCCAGAGTCTCGCTTTATACACAATGACCCTGTGACCCTGCGCCATCCAGTGACTGACCCAGTCTCTCCGAGCTCGTGAGAGACAGCTGGAAGGAGGGCCTGTGGCTCGTGGCCTCACAGTCTTGACGTTCCGCTTCAAAGTCCAAAGCAAAGGAGTTCTTGAACTCTGCTGTCTGGGTCTGCCCCTAAGTGGCCCGCACAGTAGTTTCCCTCTTCCCTCCTCCACCGTCCCCGCTGTCCAAGTCCGGGCCACCCTCCTCTCCCGCCCACACGGCCCTCAACGTCTCCTGTCTTCTGCCTCCTGCCCAAATGCATGCTCCTTTCAGGGGCTGCAATCATCTAGATAGGACACAAGTCTCGCTGCTGTGGAAGATAAGCTCCCTTAGACCCTTCAGCTGTGCTCCTTTGTCTATGGGAAAGAGAGTAAGGCCCTTAAAAGGCACCCAGGCCTCTGTGATCTGGTCTGTCCCCTGCTCCAGCCTCGTTTCTTAGGACTCCGCTGCCTACTATTTTCCGATCCGGGAACACCAAGCTTCTTCTAGGTCCCTGTCCCCAAGGTGCTGTCCCACGTCTCCTGCCTCTGCGCAAGCTGTCCCCTCTGCCTGTCACCCTGTCCTGGACGCCTTCGCCTGCCGCATTCCCAGCACGTGCACAAAGCCGCACAAGCGTAGTCAGGTCTGGTTCCAGGACGAACTGAGCTGTCAGCTCCTGGGAGGCCAGAAAACCCTCCCCACGCTGGGTCAGCAGTCTCCCTAACTAGGCCCCGTGTGCTCAACACCCTTCTCACCCCGTGTGTGAAGACCTACCTTACTGACGATGAACAGGTCCTCGCGTCTCACCACGCCCTCCTTGATCTTGCACTGGATCCCGTCCCCGATCTCACTCTCATTGTGGTACAAGTAGGCGCAGTCAAAGTGCCGGTATCCGGCGTCGATGGCCAATTTCACCGCCTCTGTCACTTGTCCTGGAGCCGCCTACAGAACAAGCACCGCAGAAGCAATCCACCCCCATCCAGGGGACCCCAACTCCTCCCTAAAGTGTAGACTCAAACAGTGCCAAAGTGAGGAGGTCACGGAATGGCGCAAGTGTCGGTCAGCACTGAAATTAGGGAACGTCAGAGTCAGAAAGGACAGAGACACAATCTACGTTCCAACTCCTTTACTTATTTGGGGAAAACTCTGCAGGTATTTTGAGCGCCTGCAAATAACAGAGCCAGAGGCTGTGCTTTCTGAACGAACAGAGGGTAAAGAAACGGAGGAGGAATCCTAACAGTAACTGAGATACAAGAAGGTGTGGACGCGCCCTCTACCCGACGAGACCAGAAGTCCGAGGGTAAAGGTGAACCGGTGTATACTCACCCGAATATATGCCACCGCCCGTGAGCATCTCCCCAAACCCACAGGCACGGTATGGATTTCATCAAGATTGTGGAAGTTCGGAAAACACCCCCCGTGAACGGGGCTGCTCAAGCAAAGGGACTGGAACAGGGAAGAAGCCTGGGAGGGTTCATGACATATTGGGCTGAGCCTTCCCAAAGGGCTTCATGCTTCACAAAGCACCTGCTCCCTTGACCTGTGCGGAACCCCACACGCTGTGTGTAATGGTTTTCGCGTGATGAGCTGCACACTCAGAGGCGCCGACAGCTAAAGCAGCATCCATCTCCAGGCAGGAAATGAACCGCCAAGAAATTAGAAGGAAAGAGAAAATCAGAAAACAAGAATGAACATCCAGTACAGACATGACAGAGAAGATCAACAAAGCCAGAGGCTAGTTCTTTGAAAAACCTTAGTAAGGTGGACAAACTTCTGATGAGACTGACGGGACCAATTTTTTTTTAAATGACCTGAATGAAAAACCATCATGCAGATTAAACAGAGACCCAAAATCTTCGAAATTATTACCAATAACTATAAGCTGACAATTTGGAAAGATGAAAAGAATGGGGGAAATCCCTAGAAAAACTTACTTGGGAAGTAAAAGCTGACTTGTCCTATAATTATTTTTTAAATGGAGCAATTAAACACACACACAGTTCTATAAAATTTTGAAGGACGAAATTGCCCCAATTTAACACAAAATCTCCCAGAGAAGGGAAAAACAAAGAATACTCCCAATTCATCCTACTAAGCCAGCGTATCCCTGGAATTAAAAGCAGACACATTCATCTCACTCATGAATAACAGTTGCAAAAACCCTAAGTAAAATAACAGCAAACTGGATGCAACAATACACTACGGAAAAAAGAACATACTACACCCACATTGAGTTTATCTGAGAAAGCCAAGGATGGCTTGATATTAGGAAATTTATAATAATTCACATTAGTAGATTAAAAAATACATCATGTCAGGGCGCCCGGGTGGCACAGCGGTTAAGCGTCTGCCTTCAGCTCAGGGCGTGATCCCAGCGTTATGGGTTCGAGCCCCACATCAGGCTCCTCTGCTATGAGCCTGCTTCTTCCTCTCCCACTCCCCCTGCTTGTGTTCCCTCTCTCGCTGGCTGTCTCTATCTCTGTCAAATAAATAAATTTAAAAAAAAATCTTTAAAAAAAATCATGTCAATCAATGTTATATAAGATTCAACACCCATTCCTGATTTAAAGTCTTAGTGAACTAGGGCAAAAGGGAACTCTTTAACCTGGTAAGGAATACCCACATTTAAAACAACAACGATAACAAAAAAATGAAGAACAAAAAGAACCCAAAACACCTAGGGGCAGACATCATCCTAAACATGTATCAGAAACATTCCCTTTAAGATGGGGAACAAAACAAGAATGTTCATGGTAACGGAGGCCCTATCCACCACAAGCCACTCAGAAAAAGCAATGTGAAACTTAAGGATTGGAAAAAAGGAAATGAAAGCAGCGTTATTTGCAGCTGGCATGATGATTTATGCAGAAAACCCAAATGAATCTGTAGGCAAATGAAGAGAACAGTCCGACAATTTAGGAAAGTGGCTGGAAATGTGCTGAATATACCAAAGAAGATTGTTCTTTTTTTTCTTTTAACTAGGCTCCACACCCAACATTGGGCTTGAATTTCTGACCCTGAGATCAAAGTCCCCACTGCACCCACTCAGCCAGCCAGACGCCCTGAGAAGGTTGTTTCTATGCATCAACAACGAATGAGCTGAAGACATAACTGCAGAGAAGTTTCATTTCCAACAGTATCATAGAATGTCCAGTATCCAGATTTCATTCCAACAAATGAAGGGAAAGCTGTATATACAACCAGATGAAGAGACACTGAGAGATGCAATCTATCTAGGACAACTTATTAACAGAGAAATACACTAGGCTCGTAGAAAGCCAGATTTAATGCCATAAAGTTGTGAGTTCTCTCCAGACTGATCTATGGATTTAATGTGATTCCACAGACCCAGAATGAACTATATTTCCCCCCTCCCCGAACCTGGGCTGTCCATGTGTTTTACTGTGGCCAAGAGAATGCAGCAGAGATGCCAGTTCCAAGCCTAGGCTTCAGGATGCCTTGTGCATGTCCCTAGCTCCCCTGTGCCTCAGCCATCACCAAGAGAATATCCCACATTAGCCTGCTTGAGGCTGAGAGTTAGGTGGAACCAAGTGGAGCAGCCCCAAACGTCCCAACTGAGACAAGCCAAACCCCAGACATGGGAGTGAGCCATGCCAAGATCCACAGAGCACAGAGCTGCCCAGCGGCCCACCTGCATGCAGCAGTAATAAACCACAAACCACTGAGTTTTTGTGCTTGGTTGTCGATGCAGCACTTCTGGGCAACAGACAGCTGATGGGAGTAGCTCTAACGTTACACTACTGAAAATTACTACATAAAAACAAGACTGATCAGAAGGGTGATTAAGCCTGATCCAAGTCTGTGCACCTTAAGTCCAACAACAGAAAGGAATGTTTTGGCCTGTGAAACAGTTTTTGCAGGTTTTCCTTGCGCTGTGTGCAGGACAGGACTCCCACACCCACCGAGCCATGTGCAGAAGGCTGCGCAGAGAAGGCAGGCAGGGAAGTCAAAGCATTAAACCGGCTGAGGGCTTACTGAGTGGCTCGAGGCTGAGAGCCACCACGAATAAAGCTACATCCTTGCTCTTTAGCGTTGGAAAGTACTTAGAAGAAATCACTTAAATCATACTTGGATGAGCAGGGGTCGACGAGGCTAATTCCTACTCATCCAATCGCTTCTCTTATTAAGCACGAAATCTAAGCGATCAGTGCAAGCAGGTGCGGAGGGCTCGCAGTGAGCGCTGGGTCTCATGTCCCGGACAGCGGTGACGAACTCCGAGGACAGCAGAGCTCGCACAGGGAAGTAAGTTCTGTCCCAAACCGCACTAGTCTTTGGAACGCAGGTCACCTGGCCCAGGGCGCCCGCGGGTCCTCCCGTCCCGACCCCGCCTGGGCACCGTCTGCTCCCGGCTTTCGCAGACATTTACAGGCGAATGCTCGGAAGGGGGCCTCTGGGCAGGGGCGGAGGCGCCGGGGGGGTGGGGAGGGAGTGGCAGGTGGCCCCGCGGGTCCTCTCCGCGGCCGGGAAAGACCCCGCCCGCCCCGGGAGCGAGGGCCGCCTCACCTGCCAGGTGCCCAGGCCCAGAGGCGGGATCCGCTCCATGCTCCCAGAAGCGCCGCGGCCGCAGCACTGCTACCGGGACGCGCCGCTGTACCCGCGGCTCTGAGAAGCCGCCGCGTGCGCGGTGGGCGGTGCCAGCGGGAGGCGGCCCTGATTGGCTGGCGGCGCCCCTCGGGCCAGGGGACACGCCCACATCCCGGGAAGCCTGGAAGTCGGGCGTTGGGGAGTGGTTGTGCGCAAGCGCTCGACTCCGCGGTCTCAAGGCCAGGGGTCCTGTGCGCGCCCCCTCGGGTGGGTCGTAGTACCCGGCTGGTGGGCTGGTGTTCCGAGGTTCCCAGGGTCGGCAGGGCTGGACCATCCCCAGGGCGGACGGGAGAGGACAGGTCCGGGGCCCTGTGTGCGCGGCTCAGGGCGCCTGGAACCGGGGTAAGCTCCTAGCACCCACCCCCTTGTCGAGGGGGCTCCATAATAAAGAGGGAAGGCCTTCCTCCTCAGCAACTTGATGTGCTTGGGGCAGGGGTCCCGGGGGTCCCATAGGCTCCTAGAAGTGTCGGCCTCGGTTCCCCATCGATGACACACCTGGCTAAGTCCAGTAAATGCTTTCTACTCCCTGGGGTCCCTGGGAGTAGAGGGCGGCCTAGGGACTGGGGACCTGGGTGGTGCAGAACGTGGCAGAGCACTGGACTGCTGCTCGGGGGTCCAAGGACCGACCCGCCTTGGGGAGCCTCAGGAGCAACTGGGCGGAGTCATTCCTGGGGCTGGGGTGAGTAGACTTCCTGAGTGAACTGGAAACCCCAGAACAGTGGCCGGACACCGGGGGACATGGAGGATCCGGTGTCCTTCTCTTCCCCCTTGGAGACCCCACGTCCTGCGCCTTTGTCGCCTGGGGCCCGGAAACGAACCCCCCTGCCTTGACGACCCCAAAGGTGTGTTTTAATTTCTAGTTTCCTTCCTGGGGCTGCAGTGCTGGCGCCGACCACCAGGGGGAGGCCGTGCTCACTGGTCAAAGACGCTCCTGGAGCAGGAATAGGACACCCAGGGATCATTCTGACCCTACATGGACCTTTCATGATGCGCTTCTCAGAAGCGGGAGAGCGCTCCAAGACCCTCTCATTGACTCATCTGGCTACTGTGCCCCTGTAGTCACCTAGGGTAAGTGCTGAAAGGACCCACCGGGAGCTCACCGCCCACGGTGGGAGATGTACAAAGACAGAGAGAAGAACAAATGCTATAGGGAAATGAAGCAGGGCGCTGGAGGCCAGCCAGGAGCCCCTCGGTAGGTCTCCAAGGCCTCCACGGTGGTATTTATGCTTGACCAGAAAGACAAGAGGAGCCAGCCCCACACAAGTCTGGAAACAGTGTGCTGGGGGAAGCTCCCAGGTGCAGAGACACAGAGGCAGAGGAGAATTTGGCCAGAGATGCTGAGAAGGAGCCAGAGTGGCTGGAGAGAGCTGGGGAGGCGACAGGGAGGAGGGAGGAGAGAGGAGGGCAGGTCCGGAGATGACCCTGGAAGGATATCCTGGTTGTCTGTGCTGTGAGACACATTAGCCTATGTTAGTGCTCACCAGAACAAAGGTTATCTCACAGTGTCTGTGATTCGGATCCGGGCTTGGCTCAGCTGAAGCATGCCTCACACACGGTCTCCCAGGAGGCTGGGCTGGGGTTTCAGCTGAGGCTCTGTTGGGCCAGGGTCCAGTTCTGAGCTCATTCACAAGATATTGGTGAGATTCAGTTTGGACCAAGATTTCAGTTCTTTTAAGTCAGCTGATCTGATCTGAGCCCTCTTTTGGTTCTTAGCAATGGGAACCAGAGACACACACACGGGGGGACAGAGGGAGGGAAGGAACACAGGAGAGAGCAAGCAAGACAGAAGTCACAGAACTTTGGTAAATCACCTGTCAATCGTCTTGGAAGCCATATCCTATCAGTCGTCAATGTCCTACAAGAGCCAGGAGCCATGAGGGAACAGTTGGCTCTTTTATGGCCAACCACATGCTCGGGAAGTGTCACCAGTGGAAAGGCAGACAGAAACCAGAAAGCATTAAAGCATTCCTCAGAAGCCAATGCCAGAGAAAGGGTTAACATCCTGTGGTCTCAAACACTCTCAAAACTCAATGTTTTAGAAGGAACAAAGTCCAAATGCATGTGGTTCAAAGGAGAAACCGCATACACGGTGTAAAGATCAGAGGTGCTCGCCTCCCAGCTGAGATGCACAAATGTAAACACTGTGGGGAGAACAGGGTCACATCCCCGGCAGGTTTTTACTTGAAGGACAACAGCTTACGGGGCCCATCAGAGTCCCATCAGTGCATACCTTTGCCTAGCAGTGCTGATCCTAGGAATTTATCCAAAAGAAATTCTTGTACAAGTTTTCAAAGATCTATTTAGGGGGCGCCTGGGTGGCACGGCGGTTAAGCGTCTGCCTTCGGCTCAGGGCGTGATCCCGGCGTTATG